>NC_056735.1:1743795810-1743865810 GCF_019279795.1 Protopterus annectens
GCTGCCTAAGCAAAACAGATGTACACCCTACATTCTTGAGTGAGAGAGAGAAAAACAGTGAAAAGAAAAAGAAAAAACAAGCAGGACATAACCACCTACACTTGAATAAAATGAATAGGTATGTCAAGCAAGTAAGCATGTAATGGACTGCAACAGGTGGTATGTAAGAATGAGAAATAGGAACTGTAACATATATGTCTCAACAAGACATGCTGTACTGTTATATTGCTGATCAGAATCTATGGCCCTAGTATCTGGGTCTGACTGCAGTGACATACAGTAGATCATAGATTAAGCCCCTGAGTTACCCCAGGAACAGATGGCTCACATATGACTACTACTACAGTATGTGTTGAACAATACTGACTGTGACAATGCTAGGCCAGCTACTGGGATGTAGTACATATCTATATCTTACTTGTGAATACAGATATGATATACTTGGTTGTCTCAGAAATGTGAGAGACCTATAAATGGTATTTGCACAGTAAAGTACTGTTGCACATGTGTGTGTTGAACTGCATGTGATATTGTGAGCTTATACCATTAAACTGTCCAGTGTTATGCACACTGACCATATGTGTGCCTCATATTTGTAGTCATTTACTCATACAGTTGTGTTATGTCTGGCAAATCATTGGCAAATCTGTGAAGACTGACATTACAACATCTCCTTCTTTTTCTTCTGGCTGTTCCCATTAGAGGTCACCACAGTGGATCATATGATGCCATTTCTGCCTGTCCTCTGCATCCTGATCTGTCTCACCAGCCACCTGCATGTCCTCTCTCACCATATCCAGGAACCTTATTTGAGGCCTTCCTCATTTCCTCTTACCTGGCAGCATCATCCTTTTCCCAATATACTCAGCATCCCTCTACATCACATGTCCAAACTGATGTAATCTTGCCTCTCTGGCTTTGGCTCAAAACTGTCCAACATAGGCTGACACTGTCATATCATCATCATTATCATCAGCCCCCTTTTTCCCATTTTTCTACATGGGGTCGGGGTATTGTGTTAACTGTCGCCACCTCTCTTGATTCAATGCCACACTCCTGCCTGACTGTTGCAGATCCTCTTTCATACAATCCATCCACCTCTTTGCTGGATGTCCTTGCTTCCTCTTACCTTTTTCCTGTCTGTCCCAAATCTTCCTCACCTGATTGTCTTCTGCTTTTCTACACATGTACCCAAACCTCCATAATCTGTTCTCTTTAATCTTTTCTGCAATTGGAGCTACTTTGGCTTCTGCACTTATGTCCTCATTTCTTCATCTGTCCCACAGTGTGCATCCTACCACCTTTCTCAGGCACTTCATTTCCATCACCTCTAGCTTCTTGAACTGTTCTGCCTTTACTGCCCAGGTTTCTGTCCATATAGTAGTACTGGTTGGACCACTGTCTTGTACACCTTACTTTTCAGCTTCTTTGGCATTCTTCTATCATAGACTACACCTGATACTATATGCCAGTTGGCTGCAGCCCCTCTGATTCTAGCTTTGACCTCTTCATTCAGACTACCCTTCTCCTCAAATACCTCTCCCAAATATTTGAAGCTGTTTACCTGTTCCACTATATTCCCTTCTATCTCTATTCTCAGCTTCTTCTGATTTCCCCAATATGCTGCCATTACCACTGTCTTATCTGTGCTTAGTTTCATCCCATGTGCCTTCAGATTTGTATTCCATTCTTCTATCCTTTGCTGAAGTTCTAGCTCAGAGAGTCTACCTTGTACTGCCACATCTTCTGCATACAGCAGCTTTGTTGATCCATCCCCTCCAACCTGTGTGCTAATATAGTCCATCACCAGTATGAACAGCAGTGGGCTCAGAGCTGAACCCTGATGTACACCCACTCCCACTGGGAACCCCTCTGTGAGGCCGAACACTGTTTGCACTTGAGTCATTGGGTCCTTGTACATAGCCTGCACTAATTCTACCAATGTTTCTGGGACTTCAAACCACTGCAATACTGCCCAGATCAGCTTTCTTGGGACCTTGTCATATGCTTTCTCCAAGTCTAGGAATGCCCAGTTGGACTCTCTCATCATCTCTAGCTTCTTCTCAAGTATCTGTCTCAGTGCAAACATTGGGTCAATTGTGCTGCATCCTGACCTGAATCCAAACTGCTTATCTCCCATATTACATTCTACTGCTCTGCATATCTATTTATCAAGCACCCTCTCCAGAACTTTCATGCAATGTGATAGGAGTTTTATGCCTCTGTACTGCCCACAGTTGTGGATGTCTCCTTTGTTCTTGTACACTGGCATGAGTATGCTTATTCTCCAGTCATCTGGGATATGCCTTTCTCTCCACACTGCTAGTAGTACCCTCAGAAGCCATTTCTCCCCTATCTCACCCAGTATCTTTCTCATATCTGCTGTGACCTCATCTGAGCCTGCTGCTTTCCCTGACTTCATCTTCCTTAGTGCTGTTCTTATTTCTTCTAGGGTGGGCTCCTCTTCATCTCTCATTGAAGGCACAGTACAGCTTCTGTGGGGTTTTCTTCATTCAGAAATACTCCTTCCATCTGCCTTTGATGTCCTCTGGACTGGTGAGCAGGTTGTTGCTGGCATCCCTTATGAAGGGTGTCTGACTATCTTTTTTATCTTTCTGTCTTTGGCTTGCAACCTGATATAGTTTCTTTGTGCCCCTTACTGAGTCACTTTCCAGAAGTTGGTACAGTGCCTCCAATGCCCTATTCTTTGCTATTGCTATTGCAACTTGTTAGCCAACCAGTAGTTCTTCCTAGCCTGGTCCATCTTTTCTATCTCCCACTTTTTTCTGCACTCCGGCTTTCTTTTGATGACTTCCTAGACTTTTGCATTCCACCACCAGCTTTCCTTATGTACTTTATTCCCATACCTGGCTCAGCCAAATATCTTTTCTGTAGTTCTAACACATGCTGTTTTTAGGAGCTGCCATTCTTCTTCAACTCTACATTTTTCCTCCTCTTCCTGGGGTGCTAGATCCCTGAGTAATTCCTTGAACTGTTGTTCTTTCTCTCCAGTCAACTTCAGTCAAGATAAGCAGTTTGGATAGGCTGGGCCCTCCTCTGTTGACCTTAGATCCTTCTCTGACCTCTGCTTGCAGCTGATTGTAGCAACTAGTGGTTTATGCTGTGGGCTGACTGTTTCATTGAGGATGACTTTGCAATCATGGATTCTACCCCAGTGCCTTTTCCTTACTAGGAGGAAGTCTACCTGAGTTGCATGTTGACTACTCTTGTATGTGATCTTGTGACTGTCTCTCTTTCTGAACCATGTACAGTCCACAGAAGTCTAGAATGGCTTTTCCTTCTTTATTCCTGTTGTCACATCCATGTGGACCCAGGCAGTCCTCATATCCTGTTCTGTCTGTCCTAGTATGTGCATTCAAGTCACATATTATCAACACCAATTCATATTGTTCTGCTTTATCTAGTAGGTCCCGCAACTGCTGCTGAATGCAATCTTTTCTTCACTATCACAACCCTGCTGTGGGGGATAGGCCGAGATTATGAATACTGCCCTATCATTACAATGGAGTCTTATTGCCGTGAGTCTGTCATTAATTCTGATGATATCCTTTACTGCCTTCTGAAGCATTTCTCTCACCACAATTCCTACACCATTTCTAGCCTGCCCTCCACTTGAGTAGTAGACTCTGGATCCCAAGCCAAGTGGCTTTGCTGCACTGCCCTTCCATCTCATCTCTTGGATAGATAGGATGTCCAGCATCCTCCATATCATCATGTCATCCACTTCCAAGCTGCATCCTTTCAGTGAACCTACATTAAGCATAGCAATTCTCAGTTCATGTTTGGCAGGTTGGTTGGTTTTACATTCAGTTTTCGCTCAACAGAGCTATCTCAGGTAACTCAGGCTGGGCAACTGGACACCGGCCAGCCAGTAGCTTTTTGACCTGGGGTTTCTGGGCTTTTATGGCAGACACACACTGGCCAATAGGGGCACATATACCCCTCCCATCATTAGCAAGGGTCCCTGGCATGGGTCAGAGTAGGCTGGGTCCTCAACCCACTTATTACCAGTAATTACCCATGCCCATTTTTGGCGACATTAGTCAACATGACTAAATCACCTAGAGCCATGTTTTACACTGTCAAGTGGCTAGCCCTGCCATGGTGCACAGTCTGTGATCCATGTTTTCCTATCTTGAGGATACTGTGCACCACAGTAGATGCCCAAAGTGGTTGGTCTGTACAACTCGTCCCCCTATAGGGCAGCATGTAATGTCTGCGCTGCTGGACCACAGCTCCATTTATTGGTGAGTTTGAGATGGAAACACTCACGGACATGGGAGAAACCCCACAGAGACACAGGGAGAACATGCAAACTCCAGATCAGCATCAAACTTTGTACCTTGTGCATGGGAGGGAAAGACCTTAACCGCTAAGCCATCTGGTCTATTTTCCCCATCTGACCCTGTCATATACACATTGCTAATCCTGTCCACCCTCATCACAACCAGGGCAAATCCTAACATCTGTAACTCTGCCATGTCCAACTCTGGCTCCTGCCTTTTTGTCAGTAACACTGTCTCCAACCCATATAACATAGCTGGTCTCACTACCCTGTTGTAGACCTTTCCTTTCATTTTTACTGGTACTTGTCTGTCACAAATCAGTAGTGACATTCTTCTCCACCCTCTACATCTTGCCTGTACGCTCTTCTTTCCCTGTCCTCCACAGTCATTATTACTCTGAAATGTTGATCCCAATCATTTATACTCATCCACCTTTGCCAACTCTACTCCCTGCATCCTCAGCATTCCACTGCCCTCCCTCTCATTCACACACAGATAGTCTGTCATAACCCTGCTGACCTTCATTCCTGTCCTCTCTAGAGCATATCTCCACCTCTACAGGGTCTCCTAAATCTGTACCCTACTCTCAGTACAGATCACAATGTCATCTACAAACAACATAGTCAACAGGGACTCCTGTATGATGTTGTCTGTCAACCTGTCCATCACCATTGCAAATAAGAAAGGGCTCATAGCTGATCCCTGATGTCATCCCACCTCCACCTTAAATGCATCTGTCACTCCCGTCGCAGACCTCACCACTGTCACACCACCCTTGTACATATCCTGTACCAGTCTTACATATATCTCTGCCACTCATGACTTCCTTATACAATACCTGAGCTCCCCTCTAGGCACCCTGTCATATGCTTTCTCTATGTCCAGAAAGACACAGATCAACTCCTGAACTTCTCTGTACTACTCCATCAACACTCTCAGAGCAAACATTGCATCTGTGGTGCTCTTACCTGGCATGACAACATACTGCTGACCACTACTCATCACCACCCTGCTTAACGTAGCTTCCACTATGCTTTCCCATGACTTCATGCTGTGAATGATTAATGTTATCCCTCTGTAGTTACTACAGCTCTGCACATCAACCTTATTCTTAAAATGCTACACAAACACTTTCTCTCCACTCCACATGCAACCTCTCACTTTCCAAGATATCATTAAACAATCTGGTGAAAAACACCACTGCCATTTCTCCTAAACACCTCCATGCTACCACAGGTATGTCATGTGGACCAACACGCTTTCCAGTATTCATCCTCTTCATAGTGACCCTTAACTCCTCCTTGGTAAGCCGTTGCATTTCCTGATTCACCATACCCACATCATCCAAACATCTCTCTCTCATTCTCGTCATTCATCAGCCTCTCAAAGTACTCTGTCCATCTACTCAACACACTCTCCTCGCTTGTGAGTGCATTTCCCTCATTAGCCTTTACCACCCTTATCTGCTACACATCTTAGCTCAGTCCCTCTGTCTAGCCAACTGGTACAAGTCCTTTCATCCCTCCTTAGTGTCCAACCTGTCATACAAGTCATCATATGCCTCATCCTTAGCCTTTGCCACCTCTCTCTTTGCCATGCACCTCATCTCCTTATACTCCTGCCTAATTTCCTCATCTGTCCAACAATCCCACTCCTTCATCTCCAACTTCTTTCTCTGTATACTGTCCTGTACTTCCTCAGTCCACCACCAGGTCTCCTTGTATTCCTTGCTCCAGCCACATGTCACACCAAGCACCTTTCTAGCCATCTCCCTTACTAGCTGTGCTGTACTTACCCAGATATTTGGTAAATTGTCACAGCCATCCAATGCCTGTCTTAACTCTTCCCTGAACTCCACATCACTGTCACCCTTTTCCAGTTCTCATCATTTGATCCTTGGTGCTGCCCTCATACTCCTCCTCTTCTTGATCATCAGCGTCATCTTACAGACCAACAGTCTCTGCTGCCTAACTGCACTATCCCTGTCACCACTTTACAGTCTCCAATCTCCTTCAAACTGGCCATTCTACATTGGATATATTCCACCTGTGTGTATCTCCCTCCACTCTTGTATGTCACCCTATGCTCATTCCTCTTGTTATAGTATGTATTCACCACAGCCATGTCCATCCGTTTTGCAAAATCCACTACCATCTCACTGTCTGCATTTCTTTGCTTAACACCATACATACACATCCCTTCCTCATCCCCTCTGTTCCCTTCACCAACATGGCCATTGAAATCTGCTGCAATCACCACTCTCTCACCCTTGGATACAATCATCAACCTGTCATCCAACTGACTTCACTTTCTCTTTTTCATCCATCACACAAGCAACTTGCGTAGCATATGCACTAACATTCGTCATTACATCATCAATTTCCAGATTCATAAACATCACTCTATCAGACATTCATGCCATCCTCAAAAAACACCCTTGGCATACTGTTCCTTCAGGATAACCCCTACCCCCTTTCCCCTCCCATCCACACCCTGATAGCACAATTGTGACCTGCCTCCATTACACCTAGCTCTACTCCCCTTCCATCTGGTCTCTTGCACACAAAATATATCCACCTTCCTCTGCCCGTATCAACTAGCTCTGTCCCTATACCAGTCATACTTCCAACATTAAAAGTCTCACCCTCACTACCTCACTTCTAGCCTTTCTCCTGTCTTCCTTCCATATGGGTGGTGGACATCCTTCAGGGTATGACTGACAATGCACAGGTTACTGTGCTGTCGAATGACTCAAGTGTGTTACAGCAATATTAAGACAGTGTCACTAATTTTGTCCCATTGCTCCAAATGTAAGTGTGGCATCTTACAGATGTCCTGCTCTAACGGGTTGAGAGGGATGCTGGGCAGCAAGAGTGTGAATATAGTGTGCCGTACTGACATAGAACAGAAATGTATATCAGGTATTACCTGTGCACATGTCAGCATGAGTAGGTGTATCTGCCTGCTTCATAACAACAGACATAGGATGCAAAATGTTAGTTAAATAAGCTGTACATGTTGTACACATGTGTAATCTTAGTTACTGTGCATCCAACAGAGTGACATTTCTACAGCTACTTGTTGTTGCATTGCCCTGACACAGCCATAGGTACTACAATAAGCATGATTATCTGTTTGAAATTGGAGAGGTGTCCAACTGTGTTATGACTGTGTGCCCATGCCTACTACAAACAGCTATATGAACACCAACATAGCTGTATAGACTCAGCAATACCATACTTGTAAAACCTGCCTCCACCAAAGTAGAGTAATCCCCTTTGCTGGACAGCAACAATACACAAACCACAAACTTAGTCCCTATATTGACTGTACAGGGTAAATTAGGAGCATTCCCCAACTTGGCATCAAGTCAGCCTTTGTCTGATCAAGCATATAAGGTCACAGGTGGAGTACTGTAAGGCTAACTATGAGTACAAATTGGACACATCCACCAAGGCCAATCACAAGGCCATCTTTACATATGTCTGCAATCTCTGGGGCAACAAACTAACCCACCCTGTAATGGTGGTGAGTCAGACCACATACTCACACAACATAGCTATAGCCAACCTGCTGCAGATAGGTTTAGGGCAAACATCACCCCCTGGCTCAGCATCACTATAGGTGGATATTCACAGCATCCACACCCTTCCCCTCATCACCAGTGAGCAGGTACATATTGCCTACTGAAAGGTAACAAACGTAAGTATCCATGGACTTGATAACATCCCTGTCTACATCCTACATAAATTCAGGCATGTGCTTCCAGCTCCATTACCCACTGTGGTCAAACCAAGCCATGGCATGATACATGCCCCATCACCATGGAAGATGGACAATGTCATCCCTTTACACAGAAATGAATGAGGAGTAGAGGATTATGAAATTAACTAGCCCTCACTGGGGGGAATATGACATATCAGGACCAGCAGTGTAATGCAAGCAGATACAGTGCTGATAGATTGCAGGGGTATAGTGTGGTTGTGAGTGGTGGCTACTGGTATTCAGTGTAGCTGTGCAGGTTCTGTACATACTGTTGCCAAATGTATGAGGTTCTCTGATGTTTCCCTTTTTATGTCTGACAGGTGGAATGTTGCATCAGCAAAGGTCAACTTTCTCAGTGGCTGAGACAAATATAATCATAGAAGCCATACTACAGAACCATGCCATAATGTTTGGCCAGAGCCAGCAATATCTGCAGGAGAGGACTGCCCTGTGGGACGACCTTGTCCACAGGGTAAACAATGGTGGCCTGCACGCACGTAGATATGAGCAGGTCCGGCATCGTGCAAATGACCTCATACGCCATGTCCGGCAAAAGGCTGCTGCAGTGGGGACCGCACAGCCACAGGTGTGGGCCCAGCTATGCAGCCCCCACTAACACCCACTGAGGAGCTCCTCGGCAACCTTGGGGTACCCATCTCAGTACATCAGGAATGAGGAGTGTGCAGGTAAGGCCCCAGTGGAGATTACTAGACTAGTGTAGCAGACATACTTGTATTTGTAGAGTATCTACGTGCATGTGTCAGGTCAGATTGCAGTTGTGGATGGGGTCTTCTAATGCACAGAAATGCACATCTATGGTGAAGGACAGCAAATTGTGTAGTATTGGGGGTGTACTGTAAATGTGCAGACATGCTGCATCCATCCTGTACCAATGCCACATGTGAATCTACTGACAATAGTTCTCTCCCACAGCTACTTAGGTCCCTCTGGTCTGCATGTGGGATGACAGCCCAAAGCTGGTGAGTATGGAATTGTTCTGTTGTGGTTTGCCAATATCACAGGCATGTGAAGGCCATGCAATGTACCATGTACACAACTGTCACTCATAGCCATATTGCTTTATGTGCATGTTCACTTGTGGTGGGGTTAACTGCATTGCATCACAGTAGTCACCACAGGAGTCTGTCTGAAGGAAATGTAACATCCCTGTAGCACACTTCACAACCTGTCAGTGAAGACTTCTGGATAGATGCCAACAAAATGGGGGACAAACGGCGTAAGGTAGGGACATGTGTGAAACATTACTCTCATACAGTGGATATAAACAGTGTACACACCCCTGTTAAGATGCCAGGTGTTTGTGATATATGTACAAACTGAGACCACAATATGTGAGTCCATACCTTTTCTGACCTGTAATGTGACCTATAACATGAACAATTCACTTGTAAAACCAATCTGTTGGGCACCAAATATGGAGTATACAAACCTTACAATAAGCTGGATGCATATGTGTGCACACCCTTCAAATATTATTTTATTGCAGCAGCTTGTGATTTACTGGCAGCATTCAGTCTACTTGGGCACACACCTGCCATCTAATAACAGTCTGCTGTCCAAGTAGGATATTCACGACATTTGCTCAGTTGCCTGCAACAGCAACAGCCATGGCTTGCAGACAGCTTACAAAGCAACAAAGGGATCTCATATTTGAAAGGTATCAATCAAGAGTGGGGGTACAACAACATTACCACAGCAGTGCATACACCATGGAACACAGTGGAGACAGTTGTCAAAAGGTGGAGTGAATATGGGACAACAGTGTTGTTGAAAAGAACCTGACATCCCTCCAAAAATAATGACAAGACATGTCAGATCCTGGTCAGGGATGCTGCCAAGAGACATACAGCAACACTGAGGGAGTTGCAGGAATCTATTGCAAGTGCAGGTGTTGTGTACTACATGTCAGAACACTCTCCCATATTCTCCATACATCTGTGGCCTATGGGGTAGGGTCAGAAGATGGAAGCATTTCCCCACATCAAAAAACATCCAGGGGTGGATACAATTTGCAATGCAGCACATGAAGTCTCCCAAAGGCATGTGTGAAAATGTGTTATGGTGTAATGAGACAATGGATCAACCTTACAGCCACAATACCAAAAGGTATGTGTTGTGCACAAGCAACACATATCTTAACCTGAAGACCAACATCCCCATGGTGAATCATGTGGTGGCAGTGGCCTGCTGTGGGGATGCTATTCCAAAGCCAGAACTGGGCCTGTAGTCACAGTAGTGGGAATTCTGAACAGTTCCAAATAACACCCACATCTGGCCCAAATCCATCAGGTGTCTGCAAGAATGCTGAGGATGAGGAGGTGTGTCAGCCTTCAACATGACAAAGACCCGAAGCATACATCCAAAGCAACCTAAGAATGGCTCCACCTGAACACACTCATGGTTATGGATTGGCCCAACCAGAGCCTAGACCTACACCAGATAGAAAAACCCTAGTGTGACCTGATGAGGGCTGTGCACATGAGCTGCCCTAGCAATCTGACAGAGTTGGGTGACCTTTGCATGGAAGAGTGCCAAATAATGCTAAGCCAAGATTTGCCATGCTGATAGACACCTTCACAAGAAGAGTGAATGCTGTAAGTCACTTACAAGATGCTTCAACAAAGTATCATTTTAAGGGTGTGCACATTTATGTGACCACCATATTGTAGTCATTATATTTTACACATAACACATTTGTTTGTTTATCAATTGGATTGCACAGGTCATATGTCACATGAAAGATGGGTAACATATTTGAAGGCAGTATTGTGGTCTCATCTTATATATTACAAGAACATGGCATGTTAACAGGGTTGTGTACACTTATCATATCCGCTGTAAGCGTAGAAGTTTGGTTGTATAACATGAATTGTGTGACTGTACAGTTACTGCTGTTTGGAGGTCTGACACTCAAATGTATGTCATTAATCAGTGATGTCACTCCTCAGATCATCCCAGTTATACATCATAGAAACATGGGGGTTATGAGAAACAGAGAAAACATATAAGCCAGGCATCTGCACATCCTGCGAGGATCTGTACAGCTGTGAGTTATGTTCTGTAGTACCTGCCACTGTGCTATACAGGTGAACAATAATGATGTATGCATGGGTACAGTCTGTGCTGGGGAAGGGCCATCACCTGCTAAGACTAATCACGTATCCCAGAGCTCTATATTGTTAGTTACATGTAGTAAAACTGGCTGCAATGCATGATGTTGAGAGCCGTGTGTCATGCATGTCACCATTTGGGTAATATGTGGTCTGTGTAACAGACTTGTTCCACCTCACCTGTAAGTGTGTGTCTGTGTGTGTGTGTGTGTGTGTGTGTGTGTGTGTGTGTGTGTGTGTGTGTGGTTTTAATGTACATATGTTGTCTTCCCCTGGCACGTGGCAATGGGGTTCGGAGTCCCTCCCGCTTGGAAACTGATGTCATTATCTCTGCAGACTCTGACAGTAATTATAGGAATAGTGAGGTACAGGTGGAGTTGTCAGGGGCTGAATCTGTGCCATTGGTGGCATCCCACTCTTGTCCACACCATCCTCACACACAGTGACAATGCCCACACATACCCTGTTACCAGTGGCCACAGATGATGGACAGTTGGCAGGTGGTGGCATTGAACAGGCTAGTGTGGTGACTGTGGCAGGTGTGAGTGTAGACATTGGCCATAGCCAGAGTTCAGGTGAGGTCTCACACAGGTGGATGGACAGGGGTGCTCACAGGAGGACCACTGCTTGTCAAGCCGCTGTCACAAGTGCCACAGAAGGAGTCACCAGAAGCATGTTTTGGGCTGTTATGGATGCACAGACACATAGTGAATGCCACACCAGACAAATACTCAGGATGGTGGATGCAACTCTTCCTGATTTACGTGGCGACATACTTGACCTTGTTGAGGCCACAGGTCAAAATACTGAGGTCATGAATAGACAATGGGATAAGACCTTGGAAATCCTCTACCGTGGCATGTCTGGGCTAGAGAGTGTCGTGGGACATGGGCATCGGCCATGTGGACATAGGTCAGCACCAACAATAGGTGAGAGTCTAAGGGGCCATGCACCTTCACACTCCCATAGTGGCAGTGACACCAGCACTACCAAAGGGGGGTTACTGTCCACATCACACCGGAGCAGGCCATGGGCATTTGGTCCTGTCCCATCGGGGGCACAGATCCAGCATACAACAGTCACCATCAGGAAGCAGTACTGCATCTGGCCTTGGGCCTGGTGGTGTCAGTGATACCCCTGGCAGGTCTATTTCCCATGTCCGTGGCCAGAGACAGTGAACTGGACACCCTGTCATGTACAGTCCACACCTGCCCAAAGTACCCCTCTGTCACATGGCGTGACTGTGTGCATACACACACACACACACACACACACACACACACACACACACACACACACACACACACACACACACAAACATCTGTATCACAGGCAAGTCACCTCCAGACACACACAAACAGCACCTCTGCACACCCCATCTACTGGACACCCCTCCAAACACATGCACATGATGTCAACTGTATGGCCCAGCCTAGGTCTCTGGTAACCCACACCACACCCTATGCATATGATACCTGTGCCACATCCCTGTCATTCATACTATCGATGCAGGGACATGCTAATATTAGTCTGATGCACAGGGTGAATATAGTACAGTGTAGCTATGTAATACTATGTAAAGTGCTGTCTGCTTGCATTTGTTATGGGTACACATACAGGTGTATGTACCTTATTAGCCAGGTATAGTCTGACATGCTGTATTCTGTTTGTGTTCCAGGTGTCTGTGTGTCTGCTGGCTGTGGCCCTGCAGACATTCCCAAGAGGGAGTATGGCAGAGCAGAAATACACCAACCATGTCATAGGCAAGCTACAGCTTTATATGTACATGTACCAGGTGTGTATGTATGCAACAGTGTGTGAGGAACACTGTTGTCAGACAGTGTGACCTTGCATACATACCCCTTGTCACAGACAGGCAGCCTTCAGACATGTCAGCTAAGTGTTATGTAGTACCACAGGCTCATACATACAGAACAGGTTACTGCAGTACTGTCAGCAGGTCCCTCACAAGCGTAGCCATTACATTAACTGCAACAGATTCACCTGTCAACACCTGTTGGCCTTGCCATTTCTTTCCCATACACTCAACCCTGATGCAGTTGATGAGGGCATGCATGATACTGTGTATGACAGCTTTGTGGTATGTATTCCTGAGTTCACTGGGTGGAACAGGGAGACAAAATGGTATATCCTTTGCATACACACAGTAAATACTGACACAGGGGATGTGCACACAGTAACATTAACACAGTAGACAGATTAGTAAACCTACATTTCCACCTTGATGTACTACTACTACTACTACATACACATGACATGTCCCACATAGATTATATGCATGAGACATAACACACTACCTCTTATGACACGTAATGTTCTGAATGCCTTCATGGATGGTGAGATAACCCACCATGAATAGGATGTGGAGTTATTGATCCTACAAGCCTGGACAAGTGATAGTGTAGCAGACGTCATATCAGTATGATGTTTCAGTCAGGTATGATGCCTGATGCTGGCATGTGTGTCACTACACTCACTGTGGCTGATTTGGCAACAATATCACATACATGAGCTTTGTTAAGGGACACAGATCACATATAGGTTGCAAACATCTGGGTATTCCATAGACATCTGTACAGAGGACTGGTATGGCCTGCACAATGGTTTAACATGCCGCATGTGAGGCAGATGCTGCTACCATGCTTTATAAAGTAATGCTATCGGGAAGTGGTAAACAGGCGTGGATGATACACAAATCAAAATGGTATCACCCAAACAGGATATGATCTTCACCCAAAGACACACACACACTTGCCAGTATTAAGATTAGAACCCCTACCTATCTAGTTATTTCTACTGTAGTGTTACACAGTTATCAGGCATGCCACGGAGCTTACATTATTTCACTTTGTCCCAAGGTACTTCTAAGGTGAATGACATCATCAGGCCTAGTAAAGTAGGGTGATGAGAAGTTTACAGGGTGGTATACACACACACACACACACACACACACACACACACACACACACACACACACACACACACACACACACACACACACACACACACACACACACACGCACACACACACACACACACACACACACACTTGTCAGTATTGAGATTAGAACCTCTGCCTATCTAGTTATTTGTACTATAGTGTTACACAGTTATCGCATGCACTACAGAGCTTACTGGGCTGACAACTGGCCAAAGGTGCTGAGACCTCCACAGCTGAGGTAAAATATTACAGGTTCCAGAAAGTCTGCCTTCAGTTTTTCCCTTAGATCTTGCTAGTTCTTTGTCTCCTGCACTTCATATAGACTAATAGCTTTGCACTTCAACAGTTTTTTTTGTCAATTATTCTAGCACACCTGAGAGCCATCAGCAGTAGTGGTTCCTCATGGCATTAGCTCTACTACTTAGTAGTTATGATCAACCCTCCTGGCATGATTAAAGTGTAGTTATCTGTGCTTTTGCCCATTAACCTGGTGCACGTGGGCATTCTGAGGCACTGTTGCAACTGCCTCATGTACACAGACAACCCTCTCCTCTAAACTCCCAACACTCAGATTTGTGAGAAATGCCCCTCTATCACTGAATTGGGATGATATGCACTGTCCAGCGAAGATTGGACTAGCTGGTCAAAAGGAGAAGTGTCAACACCTGCAACACACCACATGGAACACATACCCGTCCAGAACACCCACTATCACAGCTGTGACAAACAATAACCACACACCTACCTTCACAGAGGCACTCAGTAGGCATTTACCCAAACAGTGGAGACCACCAAGACAGTCACCCACTCAAACACCACAACACAGCACAAACCACAGGACACGTATCACACCTACACAGTGTGCCACTCAACCTAAGCCCCAAAGGCTAACCACCTTGCCTGATACAGTAATCATAGGTGACTCAATAGTGAGGCATACAGATATCCCACTCACTAGGTTGAACATGGAGGAGGTAACAGTCAGCTATCAGGTGCCAGAATCCAACACATAACACATCCAGTCAGGTCACTCCACAACAACTACAAGTATCACTCTGTCATCGTTCATGTGTGTGTGAATGACCTGAGATTCACCTCCATGGACTATATGAAAAGAGACTGGTGGAGCTCCCAAATTATGAGGGACAGACAGGTATGGCAGTAGCCCTGAGCTGTATACTACTGTCACTCAGAATGATACCACAGTACACACAACAAATGACTGACTTCAACAATTGGCTTAAGTGTCTGGTGTCACTGTCATCGTATCTAGTATCTGTCTGCTTGGGATGACATGATTGAGAGACTGCAATGGCTTGCCAGAGATGGCCTGCATCTGTCACCCCTGGGTTTCCAGGTACTGGCTAAGTGTCTTGCCACCCCTATAGCGCCTTTTTAGGCAGTGTTCCAAATTAAATTACCACTGTAACAGCTATACATATATGCAATCTGAGGGTTTACTATCAAAATGTCAACATTCAGTTGCACAACAGCCTCCTCCTCGAACATGGTAGGAGCGACAGTCAGAATGTCGATGTTTATGTGTACGTCCATTTAGAAGGACGTTCACAGGGCAGGGACTGAAAGCATGGTTGGCAATAGGAGTTGCTAACATTAAGATCGACAGAAAGTTGTCAATCTTGTTGCGTCGACCATACAACCTACTTAATATGTATGAGTCGAGGTTATTTGTTGCAGAAATCACCATTCACGGATGTGATTTTTGTTCTTTTGATAGTAAACTACAATCTGAGGGTCATGCTGCTCAACACTAGATATCTACATCCCGAGATGCAGCCACTCAAAGCACTCCTCACAATGGAGAACATTGACATTTGTGCTGTAATGGAGACCTGGTTTACAGGAGCAGACAGCACCCCTGCACTACCAGCCTATAACTCATTCCACACCTGTCAGCCCAAAATCATGGGCCACAGCTCTAAAGGCAGTGGTGTCTCCATATTAATAACAGATATGCACACATCCAGAGTAGTATCCCAGCATAATACATCTGAGATACTTCAGGTACAACTGACATTCGGTAATAGTGCAATCCAGGTCATAGCCTACTATAGGTCCCCATTCATGTCCCCAGACTCTCAATCCACATTCATCAACACCCTAGAATATATCACGGTCCAACCCAACACTCTCATAGTAGGAGAGTTCAACTACACCTCCATCAACTGGGAAAGATAATCAAGCACCAATACACTGGCCCAACACTTCCTGGAATTCATTATTTCAATGCCCTGGACCAGCTCATTCTGACACACAGTAGAGGAAGCAACATCCTTGACCTGTGTTGATTGCTAACATATGGAACCATTGCATTACAACATGACTCAGTCGCTACCTGGTCAGATCCAACATAGAGTAATCACTATGGAAATCCATATCTCACCCACACACCCGCAAAGGTAACTGCCTTGAAAAGCTTCTCCAAAGCTGACTTTGGACTCATAAGAACAGAGGTGGCTAACTTCCCAGCACCCATGCCAATGGAAAATACCTGCATGACTGCCAAATCATACACAAATGCACTGTACAAAAATGTACATCAATGCATTGAACTAGCCATACCCAACAGAACCATGACACACTCCTCTAAACACTGGAGGCTGAATCTGGTGGTCTCCTGCCATTAATAACCTGTACAACAGAAGGAAGAAACTGTTTTAGAAAAAGGTGGAGTCCCAAGAGTGGTAAAACTCGCTTATAAGCCTCAACAACAACTTAAGATCCCTCATGAAATCATCTAAAACCATCTATGATGGCAGAATTGCAGCAGACACTGACAATAATCACATATCCTGTGATAGTTATATCAAGAACCTCCATGCCAATACCCAGAAGTGCTCTGAGTTACTGCACAATGCTGCCTCCTATACTGACCCAACAGATATTGCCAACATTCTTGCCAACACATTCAGTGCCAGCTTTACCCCTCTCTCCCCCCAGGGGAACAATCAGAATGCCAAGCACCCAGGATTACTGCAGCCCAGGTTACACCTGCATTGTCCACGGGCAAGAATACAGATTCCATGGAGCCCCACATTATCCCTGGCTGTGTTCTACATGAACTACAAAGACGCCTGGTGCCACATCTGTGTGCCCTGTTCAGTCACAGCCACACCTCAGGCTTTGTCCCTCCCAAACGGTGCAGTGCTACAGTCATCCCTCTCCATAAATGTGTGGCAACTACAGACCCTGGAATTATCAATCCATTAGCCTGATGAGTCTGATATGTACAGGTATGGAGCACATCATTAGGGACCTGATCGACAAACATATAGGTAATCTCCTAACTCTGGACCCCACATAGTTTAGCTTTGTGAAAGAGAGATCATGCCTGCTCAATCTGGTTGACTTCTTTGAGTCAGTCACCAGGGCTGTGTATGACAGTAAGACACTGCATACAGCCTACATCAACCTGGCCAAGGCTCATGATATGATTCCTCAGTCAGGAATTATGGATGAACCCACCAAACTAGGCATCAACCCCTATATCACTAGGGGGGGTGCAAATTGACTCACAGATAGAACACACAGTGTGAAAGTAAGGAGCTCCAAGTCAGACTTGCAGCCAGTCACGAGTGGAGTCCCACAGAGATCAGTCCTGGGTACTCTCCTGTTCAGCATCTACTTCTCAGGAGTCCAGGCCAACACAAAGGAACTCTGGCTGACCAAGTTCACAGACAACTGCAAGCTGGGAGCCATCATTAATTCCACAAGTGATGCAAACATCCTACAGAAAGGCTTCACTGAGACCACTAACTCTTGTGGATACCATGGCCTGAAGCTTAATACCACAAAATGCATCCTCAGCCCCCTTGGTAAAATCTCAGTTACCACTAAGTACCACATTGATGGAAGCACACTGAACACTGTAGGCGTTATTAGAGATCTGGGGACACAGGTTGACAGCAACCTCTCCTTTAACCACCACATTGCCACTGTGGTCAGGAAATCCTTCTATGTGGCACATCTCATTACCAAGGGTTTTGCATCCAGAAAGAAAGAGGTTGTAATCTCTGTGTACTCGTTCCTCATTAGACCAGTCATAAAGTATAATGGCCCATTTGGCATGTACTCACTAGACACCTGCAACAGCTGAAGAGGCCAAAGAAGTAACTCACAATGAGGATCCTAGGCATTAAGCACATGTCCTACACAGACAGACTCAAAAGACTCCAGCTAATCTCTGTCTCATATCACCTACTTAGAGGCGATCTCTGCTTGACTTGCAAAGCCATGTCTGACACAACTCTTTCACAAATGCTACATCTAAAGACATCCCAATCTCTCTGCACCACACACTGCAGGGACCTTAACCTCATTACCACAATGAACACAATATGCTGGAGGGACAGGTTCCTCACCCAGAGACTGCACATGCCCTGGAATAGACTTCCCATACATGTCAAGCAAAGCACCTAGATGACTCTGTTGCAGAGAGATCTTGATGAGTGGATGGGTAAATAGACAGTTCACCCCAGGGATCACTCCAGTGGCTCTACTTGATGGGGGCACTGGGAACTAATGTCAGGTGGCAGAATGGCAGGGCACTTCTATGGGTTAGGCTTGTAAAGGCTCCAGGCCCATTAGCCTCATACACACCTATGAGCCTATAAGGGGAGTGATATTGGCATGACCGATAAAGTAGGCCATGGGTGGGTAACTTATCAAAATACTTCTTCCTATTAACATACACACACACATTTGCCAGATCTGAGAGTAGAACCCCTGCCTATCTAGTTATTTCTACTATAGTGTTACACAGTTATTGCATGCACTACAGAGCTTAGCTTACTAGGCTGACAACTGGCCAAAGGTGCTGATAAGGGGAATGACATCTGCATGACTGATAAAGTATGCCAGTGGATGGGAAACATACCAAAATATTTCTTCCTACAAATATACCTACTTTCCCTGCCTATCTAGTTATTTGTACTATAGTGTTACACAGTTTTCACACATGCTACGGAGCTTACTGGGCTGACAACTGGCCAAAGGTGCTGATAAGGGGAATGGCATCAGCAAGAGTGATAAGGTAGAGCACTGGGTGGGAGACTTATCAAAATACTTCTTCTTACAAACATACACACACACACACACACACACACACACACACACACACACACACACACACACACACACACACACACACACACACACACACATTTGCCAGATCTGAGCTTAGAACCCCTGTCTAGCTAGTGATTTGTACTATAGTGCTATGCAGTTATCACACTTGCTATGGAGCTTACTGGGCTGAGAATTGGCCAAATGTGCCAATAAGGAGAATGACATCAGAAGGACTGATAAAGTGGGGCCCTGGGAAGTGTTGTGGGTGAGAATGGCCTAAAACTGTTTCACCTACAATCAAACAAACGCACACACCCTCACTCTCACATACACAACTGTCACACACACAGACACACAAAGTTGCCAGTATTGAGATTAGAACCCCTAACTATCCACTTATTTGTACTATAGTGTTACACAGTTATCACACATGCTACAGACTTTATAGGGGTGACTGGTGTCCAATGGTACTTCTAAGGTGAATGGAAGCAGCAGATTATGTAAAGCAAGGCAATTTGAAGTGTACTGGGTGGGAAGAGTCTCCTAATACTTGGACCTATGGAGGCACACACACACACACACACACACACACACACACACACACACACACACACACACACACACACACACACACACACACACACACACACACACACACACACACACACACACACACACACACACAGGCAGGTGATGTGGTATTATAAACTCAGCCTCAGTACTGTTACACAATGGGGCTCACCTTTTATGCTGGCACGTGCAACTGTTTACAACTGGTATGTCACTGTCCACAGCAGGATATCAGTGTATGCCATTCAGGTTATCTGTGTGTGTGACTCACTCTGTCTGTATCCCCCTGTGTCTCTCTCTGTATCGCTGTCTGTCTCTCAGTTCCCCACACCTATGTGTGCATGCTTGACACATGTTATCTGTTGCCCATATATATATGTGTGTGTGTGTGTATCTCACACAACAGATGCAGTTATATCACATATGTGCCACCTACAGCTAGCTGAGCGTAATACTGTCTGATGTGTGTGTGGGGACAGTTGAGGTGTACATAGCTGTCTGTATGCACGGACATATATACACAGTACAGTCATACATTCTCCAAGTCTTTTGGGTTTCTAATACCATGATGGGAATGGACCCAATTCCTAAGTCAAAGTAAGATTAAAGTTCATGAAATTAGTATTGTTTCAATCTTTGATGTTAGCCAAAAGTGCTCTTCACAGCACCCGCAATGTGCCCAATAATATCTCCTTCTGAAATTTGTAAATTGTTACATGAATTGGTAACATATCTAAATATGATTATAAATTTTTTTTTATAAAAAACAAGTAATCTCCGTGGTATCCCTAAAGTCTCAAAACAACCCACTAAAGTGTAGTGAGTCCAAAAACAAAACAGTGTAAGAAACTTCTCTGTGTGGAAGATTTTCAGTCCATATATTTCTAGTTAATCACTGTATATTAATCAGATCAGACAATAGTAGTAGAAGTAGCGAACGTAAACTCGTCTTAAGTCAAAACAAAACAAAACAAAATGTAATAATAGAAAATATATAATTGCACACCATTGCTAAGTATTCAAAATTAATCCAAGCAAGGCAGGCAGTCTGTTTCCAGTCGAAAATCCTTTATTAAGTACACAGACAAGCGATCCAAGTAAAACAAAAATAGAGTAATAATTTCCTCACAAGCTTTCTAAATATATATATATGCTTTTTATCAGGCATGGAAGTGGTTTATTGAGCTGTAAAACAAAGTGTTATTGGTACACATGTTAAATTCACATCCCTTCCCCCATCAGTGTGACATTCGAGCTGGTCCTGCCCAGGGTTGCCAGACATCCCTATTTGGGCAGGACTGTCCCGAGATCAGCAGCCTGATCCCGAGTCCCGCCCTGCTGGTTTAAATCCCGGCCAGCCTCCGCTTTGTTTGTGGTTTTTTTTTTTTTTTGATTGTCCCGTATACCTGGCATACGGGCCAATCAAAAATTGCTAAACACGGAGCTTCTTGTGTTCCACATTAAACACGAGAAGCTCCGTGTTTAGCGATTTTTGATTGGCCCATATGCCGGAATACGGGCCAATCACAAATCGCTAAACACGGAGCTACTTGTGTTGAATGCGGAACTGCAATGCATTAAACACGAGAAGCTCCGTGTTTAGTGCAGAGCTACTGAGTGAGCTCAGTTCTTTAATGTGGAACTCTGTTCTCTTGCTGGAAATCTGGCAACCCTGGTCCTGCCCTACCTAGTAGCTGTCATAATAATATATAACCCTTATGTACTTTAAATAAAATTTATAATGATGTGGTACCTCTTATTTAACCAAATTATTAAGTAGATTATTAAGTCTGTGATTTTATCCAAGACAATATACTACATGACTGGAAATATATCAACCTTAGTTCATTTGGCAATAAAAAATATATAAATATATACATATACATTTTGCATGTAAAAATCAATTTCTATTTTCATAACCTATTGTTAATAAAGATCACTTTCGTCCATCTAGACTTCTTCAGGTCTGTGTACAAGAACCCTAAAAATCTATATAATTGTATAATTAGTGAATATTGTTATTACACACAATTTTGAATAAAATGGAAAAAAGAACCAGAAAAAAATAAAAATAAGAAAAAATGTATGTATGATGATGGAAACAAAATATTCACTTAAATTTCAGCTGATTTAAAATGGTATTTAAAACCAATTTGTAGAATAAAATAAAATAAAATACAATTAGTCATGTAAACAATGTGGCAATTTTCTAAGTTCCAGTGCACTTTTAATTGAACAGTAGTGGTTTAGTCCAGGCTTCCTAAAAGAGTTCAGCTTTAATTGCCGCATGAGTTCATGTTTGTCCAGAATATTCGGGATGTCTCCTTCAAGATCACCCATGTCTATGTGATCCAGAATCTGGAACTTAAAACTTGTGTGTCTTTTATGAAGAGAAAGATGTTTGGCTAGTGCATTATTTTTACATCCAGAGCGGATTTCTGACAGATGACATGAAATCCTACGCTTGAGTTTATTTACAGTCTTGCCCACATAGAATGCATCACATTCATTGCAATGTGCCCTGTAAATTACTTTTTTAGTGTTACAGTCACCCCCCTGCACTGGTTTTAATGATCTTCTTTAAATAAGGGCAATAAAAACTATCACCTTGCTGTATAAATATACAAAATGTACAATTAGTTGCACATCTTTTAGTGCTTTTCTCACATGGTTTAGGTTTAAATTCAACAAAACTTCTAATGTTCCTGGCCTTCCTATAAACAAATGATGGGGCTTCACCTAAGATGTTAATCAGAAAAGGGTTTCCTGTGACAATGTCCCAGTTTTCTTCAATAATATTTTTGATACTGTGATAGTCCAAAGTGTATGTCAGGATGCAGCTATTTTTGCATTTGTTATTCTCTGTGGAATTACATAATATATTTCTACTGGGGAGGTTGAGTGAAGGTGCTTCAGTCCTTTTCAGTTTTATAATGGGTTCCAGGATGTTTTTTAACATCTGACTTTCATAGCCTCTCACTAGAAAATCATTCTCTAAGTTGTTCAGGTTTCTCAAAAATGGTTCCATCTCTGTGGTAATTCGAGCTAATCTATAGCCTTGGGACTTCACTACATTATACTTGGTTTTTGTAGGATGTAGACTTTTACTGTGGAGTAATAAGTTAACCCTCATTGGTTTTCTGAATAGATCAGTGGTGATTCTGTTATTGTTGGTGTCCTTGGAAATCTACATATCTAAGAAAGTGGTTGAAGTACAGCTATGGGAAGAGGTAAACTTCAGGAAGGGGGTTGTTTGATTGAAGTAAGTGATAAAATGTCCAAGCTGCAAGGTGTCACCTTCCCGCACAATAAAGACATCATCAATAAAACGTAAATAGCATGTGATATGCTGCATATAATCTGTGTTGTTTAACACAAAGTCCTCCTCCCATTTGCCCAGGGCTATGTTAGCTATGCTGGGAGCCATGGCAGCCCCCATTGCTATACCAGTTTTTTGTTTGTAGTGTTTGCCATTGAAAGTAAAGAAACTGAAGTCCAGTACAAGATTAATGAGCTTGCTTAACTTTTGCAGTTGTGCCTGTGTACCCTGATTATGTTTCTTAAAAGACTCTATAGCTGCTGTTATACAGTAATTGTGAGGGAGCACTGTGTACAAGGATTCCACATCAATAGTTACCAAAATACTGTCAGCTTCACACTGTAATGTTTTTTATTTTCTTCAAAAAATCCATTGAATCTCTTATGTATGACTTATTTTTTTCTGCTAGAAGTTTCAGCAAGTAATCAAGTAATTAATGGCTGTGGCTTCAGTAAGGGAACCTCCACTTGCTACCACCTGTCTATAAGGTGGGTCTTCTGTGTTCTTGTGTGGCTTTGGTATTCCAAAAAAGTAAGGTAAACATGGGCATGGGCTCCATAAATAATTACAAAGATTTTCAGCGATAAGTTTTAAGACCAGTTGCTCCTACTACTATTGGAACTGTCTGGGAATCTTTCTTCCACATGGCTCTCATTTCTGCCTGCAGATCAAGGTATTTTATGATTTTGTGCCTCTCTGTACTCAAAACACTGTAGTCACTAGGTGTGGTGATTTCAATGATCAGTGCTACTTTTGTCTTCTTTTCTTGGACCACTATATCCAGTTTTCTAGCATCTATCTTTTGGACTGTTGGTATTGGGTGATCCCATGTGATGTAAACTTCATAATTTTCTATGATTCTCTGTGGCTTATGTTTCCAGTGTTTTTAAGGCCACTTCGATACCATAATGTTTGCACAATCTCCAGTGTAACAATCTCACCACATTATTATGCCTTTCAGTATAGAGTCCCTCTGCCATTAGAGAGTCGCAACCAGCAATAAGGTGTGTAACTGTTTCCAATTCGGTTTCACAGAACCTACATATGTCTGTTTCTCCCACATATTCAATGGACTTAGTAAACCACCGTGTAAGTAGCCCACTGCCTTGGGCTGCCAGTATTACCCTTTCATTTCTCGATGTAAATTCACCTCTCCTTAACCATTCCTGCTTTCGTTCTTGATCAACATGAGGCTCTTCCAGAAGTTTTCTATACTTGCAACTATATATTTTTTTTCCACATTTCTTGCCTTCTCACCTGGTCCCTCACCTTATATTCTTTCTTTTGTTTTTTAGCACATTCAGTCGCTGCCTGGTTTTTATCCACTTCTTGTTTGATTTCCATTCCTGCTTGACGTCGATATGCTTCTGCTAAATTAAGCAGAGATGTCACCTTAGATTTATTCTCCTCATGTTTCAAAACTTTCACCACATTTGGATTTTGTGAGGTGAGTAGATATGTGTAGAGTCCCACGATTGCAGATATAGATTACATGTAATTAAGTTCAAGGAGGCCCATCACTCCTTCAGAACAAGGAATATATAACCTTCCGATGTGGGTACTGACATGTCCTGTGATTTTCTAAGTGTAGGAGCATGCCCAGTCTGACCTTCTACAGTTAGGTTGGGACTCCATTCCAGAGATAGGTGTACTCAAGTCCAGGGTTTTGTGTGCTACAGCCATACCTCTCAGTTGTACACGGGACTTTCCTCAGGATACTTGTTTTGTTTAGCAGACATTTTCTGACGTATCTGTAGTCTGAAACTGCAATGTATTATGTCATTACCTAGTGCCAGACATCTTCAGATCATCACAATGCTTTACCAGAGGAATACTAGTTGTATGATGCATAGACCAATATTATGAGGGCAGCTATGTAAATTCTTTCCCAACAAGGTAATTTGTGAGGCGTGGCTACAGCCAGTCATGAATGACACACAGCTGTGTAAACAGTCCAGCAGTCTGGTGATATACTGGCTGGGGATCTCCTGCTTGTGTGGTATCTTTCTAACCTGACATGTCATAGCCTTGTGTGTGCATACCTCTGATCTGTACATTTTTGGCAGGATGTCCAGGTGTTTGCCTAGAGGTTTCATCCTTTCTATGTAAACTTGTATTTATTTATTTTATTTTATTTATTTTACATTTGTTGACCGGGCTAGTCCAACTGGATATATGTCCATTTTCAGTAGAGGCCCGGGGAGAAAAGCTCCAAGACAGATCCATTATACCAATATGTATAAGGTTACAAATCCAAAACAGTGTTTGTAAGGTTACAATCAAGTTAACATAGCAGAAGATACAAAACATTTTACAGTATATTGAAAAACAATATTTACAATAATATGGAACAAGATATTCACATGAGGTAGATTAAACTTTCAGGTTTACAATTCCTGAGAATGGTTACATAAGAGTATTTATAACATATTGAACAAGATATCTATGTGAGGTAGTTCATAACTGCATGCGGGTTTGCTATTCTTGAAAAGTTTGCAGTAAAGAGCATTACATTATAGTTAGAGAGGAGTTAGGAAAAATTTAGTCACAGAGGTAGTGGGTTAGTCAGGGTTAGTGCAAGGGCAGAGCCAGTGTGTTCTAAGGTATATTTTAAGTTTTTGTTTGAAGTGGGGTAGGGAAGGAAGTGAAGTAAAATCACTAGATAGAAGATTCCAGTATTTCCCAGTTGTGTTTGAGAAAAGAGAGTTTCCTGCCATGTTGTTAGCTTTACTAATACTAAGTAGAAGTTTGTTAGCAGAGCGTAAGGTATTAAGATTTTTATATGGAGTAATGAGGTTTGAGAGTATAGGAGTGTTGTTAGGCTGGTTCAGGATCTTATGAGCAATGGTAAGTTGGTTAAAATAAAGCTGATTTTGCAGTTCAAGCCATCCTAGTTGTTTTAGATTCTGACAGTGATGAGTTCTAATGTGATTACCAGTAGCAAATCTGGAAATGTTATTGTAAGATGTAGTTAGTTTAAGAAGATTCTTTTTGGATAGGTTGGTTTAAATTGGTGAGGCATAGAGGAGTGTTGAGATTAGATGAGAGTGGGCAATAGTAGTTCTGGCTGTTGGAGTGAGAAAATATTTGATCCTGTATAGCGAGCCCATTTTTCTGTTGACTGTTTTTATAGTGTTATTAATATGGTTATCAAAGCTGAGGTAATTGTCTATAGTTATTCCTAGGAGTTTGGTGGTAGAATCAGGGGATATGAGGGTGCCATTGTTAGAAATAACAGAGAAATCTAAAGGCATGGATTTACAGGTAGGCGTAAAGAGAAAGAGCTTTGTTTTTTTGGGATTCAAGAGGAGGCACCATTTTAAGAACCAAGTCTCAACTATGTTAAATATTTTCTGAGTTAGGGATTGTAGTTCAGATGAAGATTCAGCTGCACAGATTAAAGTTGAATCATCTGCATACTGTATGTACATTGCCTGAGGAATAGCTAGGTAGAGATCATTGATAAATATTGAGAATAAGAGAGGGCCTAGAATGGAGCCCTGAGGGACACCAAGTGAGACTGGAAGGTGGGATGATAGTTTATTCTCCCAGAGCACAGCCTGTTGCCTATTGCTGAGGTAAGAAGTAAACCATTGTACAGTCAAAGTGTCAAGAGAGAGTGATTTCAGAATATTCATAAGTAGAGAGTGATTTACCATATCAAATGCTTTTGAGAGATCAATAAATAGAGAGGAAGAAAGAACATTGTTATTGCGGTTTTTGTTTATGGTATCAGTCAAAGATAAGAGGGCAGTAGTAGTACTGTGGAATGGCCTAAAGCCATGTTGGCTTTCAGCAAGTATGTTATGTTGAATTAAATGGTTTAGAAGCTGATGGTGAATACATTTTTCCATTATTTTTGCTAAGGGGGATAGTAGGACTATAGGTCGATAGTTAGAGTATTCATTTGAGTTGCTACCTTTGTGTAGGGGGATAATATGAGAGATTTTACAGATGTCAGGGATGCTTCCCTCGTTGGTAGTTCTATTAATCAGGATGGATATCGGGTAAGCTACTTCTTTAGCTGCTTTTTGCAGGTATTCAGCTGACATCTGGTCAGCAGAAGGAGTACAAGGCTTAAGTTTTAGAATGAGTTTATAGATATAATTTGTTGAGGTGGGTAGAAATCGGAAGGTAGGAAGAGAGCTGGGAGAAGAGTTAAGAAGACTGGCTCTATCAGGAGCTAGTTGACTGGCTAGAGATTGGATAGCCTCTGTGAAGAAGGAATTGAAAGCATTGGCAGGTTGGATAGGAGTCTCATGTGTTGCACCTGTTGGGGTTGGTGTTCTGGAGTGACCTGGATAAAGGAGTCTATTGATACTTGCCCAGAATCTTTGAGGATTGTTTTGGTTTGTTTGCTGCATTTTACAGTGAAAGTTTTTTTTGTCTGAGAGAATTTCATTTTTTGTCATGTTTCTCATATGTCTAAAGATTTGTTGATCTGATGTACTTTTGGTAGTTCTCCACTTAGACCAGGCTTTATTTCTGAGGAGGATTTTTTTCTTGGTTTCATTTGTAAGCCAGAGAGCAGGTTTGGACCTAGTTCTGATAGTACGTTTAGGAGCATGGTGGTCTAGAATTTCTAAGAACTTAGAGTTGAAGTATTTGACAGCCTGTTCAAGTGGGAAGGTTTTTAATTGAGACCAATCACAGGAACTGAGTTCACTCTGGAAAAGGTGTTGGTTAAATTGCTTATTGGTCTGTATGGTCCTATATGAAGTTAGGTTTAACTTTATATGGCAAGTTAGTTACATATAATTGAAGTGTGATGTTACAAAATAATATTGACATTACTGTTTCAGAATATATAACCTCCAGACCATTCCCGTTACTGCAAACCCCTCACCCTACCAACTTTCTCAGTATGTAAGGGTGATATTTACAACACATGCCTATCATTGTGCCTTTGTTCCACTTTTATTTCTGCCCTTGTCCAGACATCTTGCTGTCAGAGTTGGGAGTTATGGGTGTCGGTACAGAGTGCATTCAACTGTGCAGGCATGTCCATTATTTGTAAAAGCAAACATAAGAAAAAGGATTATTGAGAATGACCACTGGCAACAGTACCACGAAGCACTTATATTCACAAAAGCCTTGGCACCTCTGCTACACATCCTTCAAGATGTCACTAATATGTGTAGTATATTCCACATAGCACTGTGACTTCCAGGTATGTAAGTGGCAGAGAAGTGGGTGTCACTGACATGCATAACAGTTGACTTTGCAGTTATCTGCACATGGCCCTGTCAAAGGCAGCACTGTACCTAGGGCAGGACAAGACAACTGCTGGTAGAATGTGCTGGCCAGATCCAGATAGTATTAACCACACATACACATAGTTCATGGACCCCTGCATATTGTGCACAGGCAACATGTTTTCATGTGCATTGGTACAGCCCTGACAATGTGTGCTATGTTGCTATTTCCATGCAAACATATATGCTACTGCATTTGTGTGGGTATATGGGGGGGGGGCACACCTGTCAATTGTACACATTTGCACAGACTGTGATGATGTTTGCTTTAAATTTTGGTTCAGTTTACCATACTATCGTGCCCTATCTAGGGTACTAGAGGCATATCAGTAAAGAGCCAAGGTCAGATTGTACTGGCACACATTTGAGTTTCAGACTTCTTACCCTTTATAGGCTTACTGCACCTGTGGGTCCTGCTGTGCTATCACTGTGTGAGTCTGTAGGGGGCTAATTCAACATTGCCACCATTTGTGTGTCTTTACCAGGCATTTCTCTGTGGTTTCTACAGCTGACTTGCTGTGTGGGTCTGAGAGGTGGTTATGGGACCCTTCACCCTGACATCCATGCCTGTGACCTAAGATTCCCCCAGTTAGTTGTACTGACACATATACTGCAGTGGGATTTGCCACCTTGGGTACTACTGCATAGTGTGTGGAGACCAGTTTTGGCCAGACATTTCCTGGTGTCCCACATAGCTGTCAGTTGTGTGCTGCTATCCCAGTAGGTCACCCCATTCCCTTGCATGCATGCAGCATTACCATAAATATGCTAGCAGAACATACTATTCCATTCATTTATTGTTAAGAAGACTGACTTACCTTGTGCTTGCAGCAGTTGTGAGGACGGTGCTTGAGGGCCGCCTATGTTGGATGCACAGAGTACACTGCCTATACATGGTAAGCTACAGGTAATGTGATGTGTGTATCATCCATTTTACTGTGTGTGCGAGTCAGAAAGAGTTGTCAGTCCCTGGGGTCTCTGCAGTGTCAGTGTGTGTGCTATGCATTGCCTCTTTGGGAAAGATGTGAGCATACTGGGCATGCATCCATCTGCCTACGGGAACAGGCTCAGGGGCCTCCTCCTGTCTGTCCCCTGTGCCTGTGGGGACCTTGGCAATGGTGGTGGGCTGTGTGGCCCTTTTCTGTGCTGTTCCTGCTGCAGCTGTTTCTTCAGGATCATATTTTGTAGCATGGCACATACTATGAACATGTGTGCACATGTGGCTGGAGAGTACTGCAAGGCTCCAATAGATATGTCAAGGCAGTGGAACCATGACTTGAGCATCCCAAACACATGCTCTATAATGATCCTGGTTTGTGCGTGTGCCTCATTATGGCATTCTTGTGTGGGTGTTTATGCATTTCTGATGGGTGTCATCATCCACCGCTCCAGTGCATAGCCAGCATCCCCCACCAGATGGCCATATGGGATACTCCCACTGGCAAATGCCTAGTACAGCTGTGATGAATGCCAGATATGGGAGTCATGATAGCTTCCAGGGCTGCCAGCACACATATTCATGATAATTCCCTGGGCATTGCACAAGACCTGGCAACTGATGGAAGGGAAGCCCTTGTGGTTTCTGTAGACCCTACCATGTTCACTGGGTGGTGCTCTGATGTGGATGTGCGTGCAGTCTATGGCACCCAGTACCTCTGAGTATTCTGCTAGAAGAGACATATATTGCTGGTCCTTTCCTTATCAGTGTTGGGGAAGTAAATGTGCCCATTTGCATGTGGCAGCATGGCATCCAGAAACTGGTGGAGTACCCAGGATGGAGATGCCTGTGAGTCCCCCATGATGTCCCCAGTAGGTCTTTGGAAAGTACCTGTAGCCAGAATTCTTAAGGCTACACATACTTTGGTATCCATTGAGATGGGTTCCCCTCTGTTGGTTCTAGCTCTGAGTTGAGGCCGGCACAGCTCAGTGATTTGCTGAAGTATGTATCTGTCCACCCTGTAGCGCTCTACCTCTCCAGATCATGTAACCCCTGGTTACCCTGGGTCTGAACACTCTTCTCCTCCTCCATGGCCTCTGGCGGTTGTCAGCATTATCCTCCTCTCTGCCATCAGCCTCTAGCACATACTGATTGATCAAAGCAATGGCAGCGCCTAACAGTTTTCCAGTTAAAATTCCCCCACATGTATACACCAATGGTGCAATGTTTGTGGGAAAAAAACAGACTGTGAGATGTTTCCATACTTTATAGTGCAGTGCTGCAGATGCTGCCTGTATGATTGGCTGACTATGATACATTCCAGCTGCCATGTATATTACTCATGACTTTGCTTTGGCCACTGTGAGTGTTTGAGGCATTAGTGGTAATTTGTGCATGACTGCCTTTATTCTGCTGTTGCCCTTTTTTAATTATTTTCGACTTACATCTCCTCCCATTTTTAGCTATGTAGCCACCTGCCACCTGTAATATTGTGTGCTTTGCATGGACCATTGTGAGTTACAAGAGTCCCATATTAGTGATTTCTACTTCATTTCTCCTTTATTGTGCTGTTGCCCTTTATTTCTTTTTTTTTTTTACATCTCCTCCCATTTTCAGCTATGCAGCCACCTGCCAGCTGTATTATTGAGTGCTTTCAATGGCCCATTGTGGGTTGCAGAATCCAATATTGCTGATTTGTACTGCATTTTCCTTGTTCTGATATTTCCTTTTCTTTTTTCCTATATCCTTCCTGTTTAAGCCCCGTAGCTAGTGTAAACAGCAAGAAATGGCCCTCCCCCCGGGCACAAATACACTCCTCAGTTCATGGAATAAGACTAATGCAGCCTCAGACACACACCCTCACTTAGCTTTGCTTAGCTAAGTGCAAACCTTGGCAAAAGAGCTCCAATGTGCTTACAGCAAACATGACACACCCCCTTTTCATGTTAGCTGCTCCTCCTGCCTACACAATGGTGTTACAGCACCTACATGGTTAGGTGCAGTGTGACACTTAGAAGAATTTTGTGATTCAGTATAAGTCCCCTCATTAACATACCCCACTGCCTTAATCCATAGTTACTGCACTACACAAGAGCCTTCCCCCTTAGCAACCACTGTTCCCTGCAATTGTTTTGATTCTGCTTGCCATTGAGTATAGTAGCAAAATGTAGGTTTCCCTTAAAATTGGCTTTTCACATTAACTTTCTTATTTTCCCCATGATCCCGTTTGCGCGGTGCTGCCCCATGCTTAAACAGCCGAGATCAGCCAAAAAAAAACCCTTTTATTTATATAAAAAGTAAACACTTTTCCATGCCAATGGCCATATATTTGACCATTGGCATGCCTACAGATTAGGGTATATGATTTTATTGGAGCTGTCATGGCTCCATTTTCATTTTTTGCAGAAATGTATTCAGCTAGTAGCTGAATAAATTTCTGCACCTTACACTGTTCCTGCATGGCTACTTGCCTGCTTCCTGGATTGCGAATTCACCTCATTTGCATGGTTTTCACCAGCAAATGATGTAATTAACATCCTGCACAGGTTTTTGTGCAGGAACAGATGGTCATGCATGCCAAAACTACACATTCCTGGATCGCTCAGTGGCCATATTCCATGCAGGAGCGGCTACACTGCTCCTGCACTGACAAAATCATTTTCTGAATCCTGGGGTAAGCCTTACTTACAGAGCAAAGCAAATGCAGATGAGAAGTGCTGAAGATGGATGTTTCAGGTCCAAAGACAGGATACAAAATGCACAGACTCACTCTCTGAGATAGTTCTTAAATTACTATCAAATATTTCTGCTGGGTTATCTCAGATTACATCATTGTTGTCACCTCTGACTTTAGTTCCCAGGCTAAAAGGAAATTTAACACCTCCATGTCAAAAATACTTATCTCTTAGAAGTTTTGCCTAGAACTGGAAGTTGTAACTTTTACCCTGGAAACCTGTAATTATTTCTGTCTCCAGACAATAGAAAGAATTCCTACCTGCAGACATTCTGTCTCCTAGCTGAGATAACCACCATCATAAACAATTCAACTTATTTTCTTAGAGTTTTGCTCTTTTCCAGTAGGGTGCACTGTGGTTATATTTTTGAAGCTCATCACATAACATACAGTTTACTTACATTTGCAAGACACGCCTATTTACTTACATTTGTAAGACAAGCCTATAGATCATATTAATATTTACAAATGACATAGGATTATTTACAAAATTCTAGCTAGCTGGGCTGGCAGCCTCACACATGTGTTGCAAGTTAGAAAGCTGTGGTTTACTGGCTGTTAAAGCTTCCTGAGTAATTTTGTGGAGGTGTACTGTGTTGTCAGATGTGCAAATAGGAGTGGAATCATCTGTGTATTGTATTAGAGTGGCTTGTTGTATAGAATTCTATCTAGAGGGCATTGGTTAAAATGTTAAAGGGATGGACCAAGGACAGAGCCTTGTGGTACACTGGTGGTGATTGGGAGGGAAGAAGAGGGCATGGAGTGCCATTTTACTGACTGATACCTATTGGACAGTTAGCTTTTGTACCACAGAAGGGTGGGCTGAGAGACACCTAGTGAGGACATTTTAAGTAGAAGTTTGCTGTGAAAAACTGTGTCAAAGCCTTTCGACAAGTCAAGAAATATGGAAGAGACTAGATTGCCTTTATATATAGCTTTACTGACAGTATCTATATAGGTTAGAAGAGCAGTGCTAGTACTATGGGAAGAATGGAAGCCATGTTGTGTAGGGGAATGGAGTTCTTCCTGCAGGATATAGTCTAGAAATTAATAAATTTTTCTAGTATTTTGACAAGGGTAGATAAGGTTGCTATAGGTCTAAGATTATTAATGTCTGTTGAATTTCCCTCTTTGTGCAGAGGGATAATGTGTGGCTTTTTCCATTGAGAGGGAACATGGAATTCCTGGATTTATTTATTTATTTTATTTTTATTTATTTATTTTGTTTGTTACTGGGTAATGTTCAACTGGGCATGAGGCCCATTTTCAGCAGAGGCCCAGGGAGAAAAGCTCCATACATACAAATAGACAGTATTAAACAATCAAACTGAACACGCATTAATCAACAATGTACAAAGCAAGTCAGTAAAGAAAGTAGTTATATAACAATAATTAGCAAATAATTAACAAATAAATTAACAAATTTAATAAGAAATGGCATGGACAGAGATAAAAATTGGCCGCATGAGTTAATAGTGAGAACAGTGTGATACAGTAATTGCAAGATAGAGAAATGCAGTCTACATAACAGTTAAAGACAAAGCAGTATATGTGTATACATTGCTAACTGAAACTGAGTGTAGAATCAAGATAGCCTACAGCAATTAATAGTTATAGCTATGAGAATGAGCTAGTTTAGGGTAATGTAAGGGACTAGCAGGTTGCTTAACCAGGAGTCTGGCAGGAGCAGAGCCGGTGTTTTGCTAGATGTTCCTTAAGGAGGTTTTTAAACTCATGAATACTGGGGTTTTTAGCCATAGGTTGAGGAAGAGTGTTCCACAGTTTGGCAAGTTAATGGGTAAAAAGGGTGGTGCCATGTGTGTTGTGGGCTTGGGTAATCTTTAAGAATAGTTTATTTGAGGATCTTAGAGCTCTAGGATTGATGTTGGGTTGGACTAGATTGGTGAGTGCTGGGCAGTTGTTAGGTTTGTGAATTATATTGTGGGATATGGACAGTTGGTTAAATGTTAGAAAGTTTGGTAGTTCTAACCATTAAAGTTGGGAGAGTACAGAGCAGTGCTGGGTTCTGTAAGGGTGGCCTGTGGCAAACTTGACAATTGTGTTGTAGCATGATTCCAGATTATTTAGGTCAGATTTATGAATGATTGTAAATACTAGGGAGCCATAGAGGAGGGTGGAAAGTAGATGTGTGAGGGTAGTGGCTAGTCTGGCATTGTCTGTAAGGTAAGGTTTAATTCTGTAAAGGTGTAAAGTTTGGAGTGGACTTTTTGATGGTGAGGGAGCTGTGGGTGTCAAACCTTAGGTTATCATCGATTGTGACACCTTGAAGTTTGGCTTGGCTGGTGGGATCTATTTTGGTTCCATTTGTGGAAAGGATAGAAAGTGGAGTCAGACATGTTTTGGGTTTATTGTAATTGAAGACAATTAACCAATTAAGTTGGTTTTGTTGGGGTTAAGTATGAGTTGATGGCTAGTGAGGTAGTTTCCTATGTCATGGAAAGATTTAAGGGGTGGGGTCTGTGCAGATTAATGTAGAGTCATCGGCGTATTGGACTATGGAGGCTAGTTGAATTGAAGCGCTGAGGCTGTTAGTAAAAAGTGTAATGAGAAGGGGGCCAAGTATGGATCCTTGAGGTACACCAACAGTGATGGGTAGAAGGGAGGATAGGGTGTTCTCCCATTTGATGTCTTGCTGATGGTTAGAGAGATAACTATGGAACCAGGACAGGGCTGTTGTGTTGAGGCCATGGGATGATAGTTTATTTAGTAGGATTTGATGGGAGATGGTGTCAAAGGCTTTTGCATGTCAAGGAATATGGAGGAGACCATTTGGCCTCTGTTTATAAGATCGTGAATGGTGTTTGTGAAAGATAGCAGGGCAGTACTGGTACTATGTTTTGGCCTAAAGCCATGTTGTGTGGGGGAGAGGAGTTTGTGATTAAGGAGGTGGGCAAGGAGTTGATAGTGAATGCATTTTACTAAGATTTAGAATCTAGGACTGACCTATTTATAAGGATTGAGACAGGATAGGCAGTGCTATTGGCTACTATTTTTAGGTGTTTGCTTGAAGGTCATCAGCTGAAGAAGAGCACGGCTTATGTTTGTTTAAGAGCAGTTTTGTATAGGATGTGGGTTTAAGAGCAGTTTTATATAGGATGTGGGCACAGGTTTGAAGATTTATTTATTTATTTATTTCCAGTTTGGTGACCGGGGAGGTCCACTGGGCTCAGGAAGCCCGTTTTCAGTGGAAGCTTGGGGAGAAAAGCTCTGCGTTGCAGTTAGTTACAGAGAATATTACAGTGAATTATTACAAAGCATACTTTAGATAGGTACAATTAAGAAGAAGAAAACAATTACAATTTCATTTTAGCATGAGAAACTGGCAATAGCATTTAACATACATAGAAGAAGAAGAACAACAAGGAAACAATTACATTTTTGTTTTAGCATGAATAACAGCCAATACCAATTAACATACAAAGTGCAGTTTTGTTATTTACAGATTGTATCAGGTCAACTGGTCAACTAGAGTTCAGAGTTAGCCAGGGGAGTAAAGGAGGAAGGAGTGGTTAGGAGGAGTGAGGGGGAGAGCACAGTTGCATTTCCTAGTTCCATATCCTTCTTCCTGGAAACAAGAGAGTATCACTATTATAAGAAAAGAGGGTAAGAATCCACTAGTTACATCCTCCCATAGGTGAATTTCAGTCCTCAGCCATGACTATAAGGTGCATATGGGAGTACTAGCCCATAGTTTACATGTAATTATTGTTCAGTTAATCCACTCTGACCAATGTGGCTTTGTCAAGGTGAGACAAACACGCAATAATATCATTAGACATTTGATGATCATCTGCAAAACTACTGTGAGAGGAGAATGTGGCCTTAAATTTCTTGGATGCGGAAAAGGCATTTGATAGAGTAGAATGGACATTCTTTTTACAGGAATTGAGTGACTTTCAATTACCTGATAAGATGCTTCAGGTCCTAACTGGACTGTATCAGGGGAGGTGGCTCAATTTAAAATTGTAGGTAGGATGTCTAATGTGTTGAAAATTAACAGAGGTACCAATTTTGCCCTGTATAGAGAACTCCTTACTGCTTCAATTAGATGGTTTGCAATAAGGGGGCTCACTTGGGGTGTATTCGAGTTGAAGATGGCCTTATATGCCAAAAATGTGGTGGTCTCCCTAAGAAACCTCCAAGAAGATGAGTCAGCATTATTCAAAATACATACATATGGTTTCTGGGTATAAGATTAATGAGTCTAAAACTAGGGCAGTAGGAATTAACTTATTGCAGAAGGTGATACTGGATAGTAAACCAAGCTGGTGGGCTTCAGAACCAAGTAGGTATTTAGAGGTGTGGGTGGATAATTGCTATGAGGACTGTAATGTTGCTACACAAACAAAACAAAATTCTTCAGGAAAGCCATAATAATTTTACTGAATGGAAATAATTCAGTTTAGAATTGGATCACAAAATCTACATGATTAATTGGGATGTGTTGTTACCTTTGCTTTATTTGGATCATCCTTTTTGGAGCATTCTCAATGGGAAACAGGATTTGTCTAGACTCAAAAACTGGATAAAGTATTTTTTTCTGGGTAGAGGATAGACACCATCTCATTTGGGAAAGCCTGATTCTTCTCAAGGAACTGAGGGGATGGTCTTATTGATGCTGGATCCAAAAAACATATTAATCACCTGTACTTTTTTCCTTGGTAGCCTGCATCTCTATAAAGGATGAGCTTCCCATAGGGGTGCTAATGTTCAAACAGAATAATGGGGGGGGGGGGCTGGGAAGACAGGATATCTTTGATGCTTTTTGGGGCAGGAATGCTCAGCAGGTAGCCTCTCAGTTGCTGGATGTGATAGTGGCCAGATTGAGTAGGCTATTTAACAGAGGTGTATTTAACTGGTGGAGAGAAATAATTCTCCTAAAAGGTTCTTCCCTGGGAGCAGGTAGAGTTGCTATAGCAGGTGACATGGATTCAACTAAGGGCCAGAAATATTTGAAGGAATTGTTGCATGGGCAGACAGTACTGGAGTGGGAAACAGCCCAAAATGAATTTGATCTTCCCCAGAAATTTTATTTTTATTTCTTAGGTTTAAGAGAAGAATTAAAAAAAAACACCCTGTACTGTATCAGAGGAAGACAGGCCTATATTGGTTAAATGGATCTCAAATTGGAGATCTAAAGGTTTGGAGATTAGGGAATTAATTTCTAAGATATATTACTCTCTTGTTAAGTCTGGCAAATGGTTGATAATTGGAGTAGATTTGTGGATATCTCTTTAAAACAGTGGTCCCATATTTGGAGGGCTATCCCTCAGGTCACTAAATTAAGGAAATTTAGAATTTTCACTGGAAAGTGCATGCATAAGTACTTTCACATTCTGACCAAAGTAAGTAAATTTTTTTTCAGGGGCAGATGCAGGATGTTGGAGGTGTATTACAGTGTAAATGGGAGACTGACAGCACATTTGCTGGGGAATTAAGGAAATATAAGATAGAAATTGACCAGTTTATTAGAGTTGCCTTAGGGGATGACAGTGGGCTCACAAGGGACAGATGGCTGTTAGGAATATATCTGGATGCTAAGGTAAGAGGCACAAAATTGAAAGTTTTGGAACTCTTGCCACTCATCAGTAAAAGAGTGATCACCAAACTTTGGAAGCAAACTTAGAAACCCACTAGAGGTGATCTGTTTTTACTGATTGAGCAGCATAGGGTAGAGGAGGAATCACTTGCTGCGATGATAAGAAGCCCAGACTTGCAAAATGCCCATGTTGGACCAGACTGAAAGGCAATTTCAAGTTTTAAAACTGGTTAGTTTAGAGGAGTGGAGCACATCAAAGGGGGGATTGTTGCATTTCTTGTTTTCTGTAAAAATGCTTGGGATATTATACTACAAAATAGTACTCTGTTCTTGATTCCTTTTTTTCCTGTTTTCTTTCTCTTCTTAGTTTACTGTTTAGAATCTATTAGGGCTATGGGTATCTTATCTTTTTCAATAAATTAGCATAAAGGTTAACATATAGGAGGATTTGTCCAGAAAAAAACGTAAACTCCTAATACTGCTAAAACCACACTGAAGGAGCAAATAACCACTGTAAAATCCACTATAAATCCAATGCTCTTTATTGTAGGTAAGCGTTTTTGCAACCAGCCCTGGTTGCTTCCTCAGACCAAAGATTACAAAAAAAAACTTCATCCCAAACTTTAAAAGCCTTGAATCCTGTGTCACATGACTATGACCAATTAATTCATTAAATGAGTTAAAAGAGTAAGTACATTCAAAATGCAAATACACTCAAAAAGCACAAAATTTCATTCAAGGCAATATATAAAAAAGAGCATATAATATAATGTAAAAGAAACATACAAAGAACATACATAAAAATACTATATATATAAAATATATAAAAATAAATAACCTGCTATACTATCTAACATACTAATACTACCCTATCTGTAAATCACTAATGAAACAGCTTTCTTCCTAGTATTCAAAAATACTGTATGTATAAATAAAGAAAAAACATCTAACATATACTTTATTATAAAATATGTTGTCTAAACATAGTCTAACTATAAAAATGCTGGTATAACCCTATCTGTAAATAACAAAATTAAATAGCTTTCTTCCTAATCTTCCTACCTTTCAACACGGGTTTCAGAGATACATAATCATTCAGCCCAGGTAGCTTATGAGCTGCTAACATAAAAGTCCATCTCAACTCCCTTTGTTCAGTTCTGTTATTTAAATCTCCCATCCTAATGGTTTCAGTGACTGTGTCAATAATAGAAAAGTAAAAATAGTGATTCTCCCCTTGTTGTAACGTGTTTAGCCAGTGCACTATGTTCCTGTTGTCTCCTAAAACAGTAAAGGTGGCCATGAATTCTCTCCCCTAACCATCTGTTGGTCTTACCAACATAAAACGCACTGCAGCAGGCACAGTGGGCTAAATATATTACATTCCTACTCTCCCAGTCACCTGAGGCCTTAAACATGAAGGATTTCCCACTCGAAGGATGGACAAACATGGTGTTAGTTTCTATATACTGACAAAACGAGCATGTATTACATCTCCTAGTCCCATAGTTCATAATGGATCTATGTTCTAATCCATCTGTATAGCAGAGCATCTGCTTCAGTGTTTTTTGATTATTATAAATAAAACAAGGTTGTTCTCCTACTATTGCACTTACCCTATCAACAGTCTTACCCTATCTTCAGTGCATGCTTCATTTACCTCTCTTTCATGGTAACCCCTGACTAGGAACTCATCCCTCAAGGTCATCAAATTATTTTCAAAGTCCTGATCTCTTGCATATAATTTTGACATGTGTATAGCTTGATTATTGATGATGTTCCTAAAAATATGGGGAGGGTACATACTAGTATGGTGAACATAACTATTACGGTAGCAATCCTTCCGATACAATTCAGTGTACACATTACCAGTGGTTCCATCCTTTTGTGGGGGAAATATTATGTGAATTTGTGGAACATTTAAATAAAAGTACTGATTTTTTAGGTTTTACCATGAATAGATCTCATACCCGCATTTGTTTTTAGATATAAAAATACAGTTTGATGGAACCTCTGGTAATGTGTACACTAAATTGTATCAGAAGGATTGCTACCATAATAGTTATGTTCACCACACTAGTATGTAAATGAGGCATACACTGAAGCCAGAACTAAAAGGAACACCACAGGGAAACCGTATTTTTCTAGTCCCAATATGGGTGGAGTGAAAATGACCCCTAAGAGAATGAAGAGCAGAAAACAATTAGTGAAGTTTAGTATTACACACTCAGTTGATACTCGTTTGATTAAGGATATAATATATCGTAATTGGCATATATTGGGGACTGATGATAGGGTAAGTGCAATAGTAGGAGAGCAACCTTGTTTTATTTATAAAAATTGAAAAACATTGAAGCAGATGCTCTGCTATACAGATGGATTAGAACATAGATCCATTATGAACTATGGGACTAGGAGATGTAATACATGCTCGTTTTGTCAATATATAGAAACTAACACCATGTTTGTCCATCCTTCGAGTGGGAAATCCTTCACGTTTAAGGCCTCAGGTGACTGGGAGAGTAGGAATGTGATATATTTAGCCCACTGTGCCTGCTGCAGTGCGTTTTATGTTGGTAAGACCAACAGACGGTTAAGGGAGAGAATTCGTGACCACCTTTACTGTTTTAGGAGACAACAGGAACATAGTGCACTGGCTAAACACATGTTACAACAAGGAGATAATCACTATTTTTACTTTTCTATTATTGACACAGTCACTGAAACCATTAGGATGGGAGATTTAAATAACAGAACTGAACAAAGGGAGTTGAGATGGACTTTTATGTTAGCAGCCCATAAGCTACCTGGGCTGAATGATTATGTATCTCTGAAACCCGTGTTGAAAGGTAGGAAGATTAGGAAGAAAGCTATTTAATTTTTTTTTATTTATAAATAGGGTTATACCAGCATTTTTATAGTTAGACTATGTTTAGACAACATATAATATAATATAATATAATATAATATAATATAATATAGTATACGTTAGATGTTTTTTCTTTATTTATACATAAAGTATTTTTGAATATTAGGAAGAAAGCTGTTTCATTAGTGATTTACAGATACGGTAGTATCAGTATGTTAGACAGTATAGCAGGTTATTTATTTTTATTTTTATATATTTTTTATATATATAGTATTTTTATGTATGTTCTTTGTATGTTTCTTTTACATTATATTGTAGGCTGGTTGCGAAAGTGCTTACCTACAATAAAGAGCATTGGATTTATACTGGATTTTACAGTGGTTTTTTTTTTTGCTCCTTCAGTGTGGTTTTAGCAGTATTAGGAGTTTACGTTTTTTCTGGACATTTGCCTTGGTGTGTTTACTCCTATACTTCATAACTGGGCTTCTCCTTCTTTTTTACTGTGTACATAGGATGATTTGTTAGTCCTAATAATGTATTTATTTAAGCCAGTTGTGTTTAGGAGTCAGATGACTCTTAGTCAAACTGAAGTAGAATAAGTTTACTTGAAGTTGTTAAATAATATGGGAGACCACATTAAAAGCATTTCCCTAAGCGGTCACAAGATTATTTTTTTGAATATGTACTATTGGGAATTAGGGATGTCTGTTTACTAGAGCGAGTGGTTTGGTCAGTTTGTACTGTTTTCATTTAACAGTATCATTTTTCTATCTTCTCCTATGAAAGGTAGCCACGTTAGATTTAAGAGACTATGACCGATAATAATCAAGTCCACTGCAAATGACTTATCATTAAATGAGATCTGTTTGAGATTAGAATGTGCATTTCTGCCTTAGCTATGGATAAGGAATTAATCTTGTGGACTGTATCTTCTAAAGCCTGTTCTATTATGCTAACATTTGGCTACTGGCAGTTTTCTGTTTTTTATTCACAATGTAATTTGTAATATGATGTTCATAGTAAGAATATTCTTGCAAATAGTTTTTTATTGCAAAAAAAAGTCTGAGTTCAGTAAAGGCCAAGGAATAGTACTCCTGAACTCTGACAGGGGCCCCAGAGAGGAGGCATGATGGCAGACAACTTCAGGTGAAAGGACAAAGCAGCATAAGAAATCTAAAGAAGAGAAGGGGGTGCCCAGGAGGGGAAAAACTAACTGTGAAACCTTTAAAAAAAACGAGAACAAGTGATGGTCACACTAAGTATTGGTCTAAACTACCTTTCCTAGGGAACAATGAAATACTCAATCCCCTGTGCTTATGCTACCTGTTATCTTTAGTAGGCAAGAAGCCCTTAAGTCAGCTAACCATCAGGTGAGCTAGCTTAAGAGTTTAGTAAATGCAGAGAGAACCTAACCAAGGTGGTGGGGAGGAACCTAACTCAACTGTCCTTACTTCCTTCAGGTAATAGTACATCGGCTACTAATACCCAGAGCATTCAAGAACCTAGTGATGAAACTGGTATACACCTAGGTATAGGCAAAGCCAATACTGGGATATTAGCAGGTTCTATTGGTGAGAATAGTACTAAGAAAAAGTCAAGTTATTGTGCAGGATGACCTGAGTGTTAGAAAATGGTCCCAAATCATGACTTTAAAAATCCTCTCATTCCCATGCCTGTAGTACAGGTACCTTTTCAGTGGATTTCCTTGGATATCCCTCTAGTTAAGTCCAGTAATGGATTCAAATGCTTACTGGTATTCCTCTAATAAGCCACTAAATATCCAGAAACAGTCCCACTCTGAAAACCCAGTGCTAAAGTTGTAGCAGGAGAGCTGGTTCTATTGTTCTCCAGGGTGAGATACCAAAAGGGGAAACTGTCATTAGATTGACAATCCTTTCACTGAGTTGTCAATCAATAAAAATAAATTACTTACTGACCATGTATGCCAAAGTTTCAATGTACAACAATTCAGGACCTCAGCATATCATCCTCAGCCTGATGACCTATTGGAGGATTTCAACAGAACTGAAGGACTGACATCAAAAAATGTTTTTCCCTTAATTCCTATTTGTCACCTGAGAAGGACTACGTCTGTACTGGCAGACACCTTGGGGATTGCTATGAAAAGAGGAAAATATCCCCATTTAAAAGTGTACTAGAGAATTACACTAACATACAGACAGATTAACGGTAGTAATGCCCATATTTCAAGAGCACATGGAAGTTGTGCAAGCTACCCAGAAAGAGACATGCAACAGAAATAGTAAGAATAGCAAGTTTCAGGTCACGGTTACAAGTCTTAGTTCTTTCTGTTGAGAATAAGTTTTTAGCAATGTGGCAGGGACACTTTGTGGTCATTGAAAAACTAATGGATGTAAATTATAAAGTTAGAGAGATAGGGAAGAGATGCCATATCTTTTTAATGGGTAGAAGGCCTGGAGAAAGGTACAATCAGCTGCAGTGGGTTTGGCTGTTGAGGTCAGGCAAGCTGATAAAGGAGAGAGGATTACTGTTCATAATTAAAGGTTCTGTTAGATGGCACATTATTAGAATTCCAGAAACAGAAGGGTCAAGAGTTCCTACTAAGGAACAAAGAAATAAGTCAGAACTTCCTTGCAAAACTAATTCGATTAAGCATCATATTGAAACCAACCCAGGTGAAAAGTTTAATCTGAAGCCCTACAGGATCCCTGAATCTCAGAGGAAAGCAGTTCAAGACATACCTCTCAACCTGGAAACATCAAAAATCTGGACAAAGGCCCATGACAAGTAGGTACAATTGGACAAAGGTCTGGATGTTGATTAACATAAAATGTGCATGCATTATTATGTAATCCTACCCACCCCAATGGAAATGTGGGATACCAGCAATCAAACACAAATTGGAAAATAGACATAATATTAAATAACACAAAATATAACCAGAAAATAATTTCAAACACAAGAGCATGCAACTAATTCCTAAATATTCAGAAACATCCCTGGGTGCGTCACTGAAATCATAACAGTTGTGATTTGTGACAAGATAGTGAGCCCTAAACAACACTAATAATTACATTTCTAGGCTTTTTTATTCTTCAAAAACATATTCTAACAAATATTTTCTATTGCAGCACCTATGTGGGCAATACCAGTAAATAATGACTGTCCCTGACTTGGGGCCTTCGTCCCTAATTAATTTTGCTACTGCTCCTCGTATAACTACACAAACTGCACAGAGTAATGTGGCTGAGCTGATCAACAGTCTCCTTAGATGTAGGTTTAAGTAAGAAGATATCATCATCATCTTTCGGCTTTTCCCGTTAGGGGTCGCCACAGCGGATCATCTCTTTCCATTTCTTCCTATCCTCTGCATCTTGCTCTATCACACCAACCGCCTGCATGTCCTCTCTCACCACGTCCATAAACCTTATTTTAGGCCTTCCTCTTTTCCTCTTACCTGGCAGCTCCATCCTTAGCATCTTTTTCCCAATATACCCATCATCCCTCCTCAGCACATATCCAAACCAACGCAATCTCGTCTCTCTTGCTTTGTCTCCAAACTGTCCAACATGAGCTGACCCTCTAATATACTGATTCCTAATCCTATCCATCCTAGTCACACCGAGTGCAAATTTTAACATCTCTAACTCTGCCACATCCAGCTCTGACTCCTGCCTTTTTGTCAATGCCACTGTCTCCAACCCATATAACATAGCTGGTCTCACTACCCTCTTGTAGACCTTCCCTTTCACTCTTACTGGTACCTGTCTGTCACAAATCACTCCTGACACTCTTCTCCACCCATTCCACCCTGTCTGTACTCTCTTCTTCACCTCTCTTCCACATTCACCATTACTCTGAACTGTTGATCCCAAGTACTTAAACTTGTCCACCTTTACCAACTCTACACTCTACATCCTCACCATTCCTCTACCCTCCCTCTCATTTACACACATATATTCTGTCTTAGCCCTGCTGACCTTCATTCCTCTGCTCTCTAGAGCATATCTCCACCTATCCAGAGTCTCCTCAACCTGATTCCTACTCTCACTACAGATAACAATGTCATCTGCAAACATCATAGTCCACGGGGCCTCCTGTCTGATCTCATCTGTCAACCTGTCCATCACCACTGCAAATAAGAAAAGACTCAGAGCTGATCCTTGATGTAATCCCACCTCCACCTTAAACGAATCTGTCACTCCCACTGCAGTCCTCACCACTGTCACACTACCCTCATACATATCCTGTACCACTCTTACATACTTCTCTGCCACTCCCGACTTCCTCATACAATACCACAACTCTTCTCTAGGCACCCTGTCATATGCTTTCTCCAAGTCTACAAAGACACAATGCAACTCCTTCTGACCTTCTCTGTATTTCTCCAATAACTCTCTCAGAGCAGACATTGCATCTGTAGTGCTCTTTCCTGGCATGAAACCATACTGCTGATCACTAATCATCACCTCCCTTCTTAACCTAGTTTCTACTACTCTTTCCCATAAATTCAAGCTGTGACTGATCAATTTTATCCCTCTGTAGTTACTGCAGCTCTGCACATCACTCTTATTCTTAAAGATAGGTACCAAAACACTTTTTCTCCATTCCTCAGGCATTCTCTGACTTTCCAAAATTTCATTAAACAATCTAGTTAAAAATTCCACTGCCATTTCTCCTAAGCACCTCCATGCTTCCATTGGTATGTCATCTGGGCCAACAGCCTTTCCATTCTTTATCCTATTCATAGCTGTCCTTACTTCCTCCTTGCTAATCTGTTTCACTTCCTGATTCACTATCCCCACATCATCCAACCTTCTCTCTCTCTCATTCTCTTCATTCATCAGCCTCTCAAAATACTCTTTCCATCTACTCAACACACTCTCCTCTCTTGTGAGTACCTTTCCCTCGCTATCCTTTATCACCCTTACATGCTGCACATCTTTCCCAGCTCTGTTCCTCTGTCTAGCCAATGGGTACAGGTCCTTTTCTCCCTCTTTAGTGTCCAATCTCTCATACAACTCTCCATACACCTTATCCTTAGCTTTCGCATCTCTCTCTTTGCCATGTGTCTCATCTCCTTATACTCATGTCTACTTTCTTCATCTCTTTGACAATCCCACTTTTTCTTCGCCAGCCTCTTCCTCTGTATACTCTCCTGTACTTCCTCATTCCACCACCAGGTCTCCTTGTCCTCCCTCCTCTGTCCAGATGTCACACCAAGCACCTTTCTAGCAGTCTCCCTTACTAGTTCTGCTGTAGTTACCCAGCTATTTGGTAACTCTCCACTGCCTCCCAGTGCCTGTCTTAACTCTTCCCTAAACTCCACTTCACAATCACCCTTTTTTAACTTCCACCATTTAATCCTTGGCACTGCTTTCACACACCTCCTCCTCTTCTTGATCACCAACGTCATCCTACAGACCACCATTCTATGCTGCTTAACTACACTTTCCCTTGCTACCACTTTACAGTCTCCAATCTCCTTCAGACTGGCCCTCCTACATAGGATATAATCCACCTGTGTGCATCTTGCTCCACTCTTGTATGTCACCCTATGCTCCTCCCTCTTCTTAAAATACGTATTCACCACAGCCATGTCCATCCTTTTCACAAAATCCACAATCATCTGACCTTCTGCATTCTTCTCCTTAACACCATACCTACCCATCACTTCCTCACCCCCTCTGGTCACTTCACCAACATACCCATTAAAGTCTGCTCCAATCACTAGTCTCTCCCCCTTGGGTATACTCACCACAACTTCATCCAACTCACTCCAAAATTTCTCTTTCTCATCCATCACACACCCAACTTGTGGAGCATATGCACTAACAACATTCATCATTACACCATCAATTTCGAGCTTCATAAACATCACTCTGTCAGACACTCTCTTCATGTCTAAAACACTACTGGCATATTGTTCCTTTAGTATAACCCCTACCCCATTTCTCCTGCCATCCACACCATGATAGAACAATTTGAACCTGCCTCCTATACACTTGGCCTTACTTCCCTTCCATCTGGTCTCTTGCATGCACAATATATCAACCTTTCTTCTCTCCATCATATCAGCTAGCTCTCTTCCTATACCAGTCATACTGCCAACATTCAAAGTTCCTACCCTCACTGCTACACTCCTAACCTTCCTCCTCTCTTCCTACCTTCGGGCATGCCTTCACCCTCCTCTTCTCCTTCGGCCAACAGTAGCCCAATTTCCTCCAGCACCCTGTTGGCTAACAGTACTGGTGGCGGTCATTGTTAACCCGGGCCTCGACCGATCCGGTATGGAAATATGAAATTTTTGCACCATAAGTGTTGTGGCAGAATTTTTATGCCAGATGCCCTTCCTGACACAACCCTCCCCATTTATCTGGGCTTGGGACCAGCACAAAGAAATGCACTGGCTTGTGCATCCCCAGTGGCTTGGTTGTTTAAGTAAGAACATATGAACTTATTTATGTTTTTTCTGACTATAAATCAGTGTTTTACATAACAGTTCAGTATTAATCAGTGCTATCTCACCACTCTCCCTTCTTTGTCCTCTTGCTAATATCAAGCAGGTTAAGTTGAGGAAGATAACAGCTCAGTAATGTTAACTGACTTGTATTATTGTCTACTATGTTATTGATTGACTTGTACTACATTATGTCGAATTAGAGTTAATATTTTATTTTTTTTCATCCCATGTGTCAACGATGTACACTGATCTCTATAACTGTAAATGAACAATGCATGTACACCTGCTACATTTATCTACAAGACCACTTTATTAAATAATATTTACCAAGTAAAATTTACCAGCTTTACCATTGAAAGTACCAGAAATAAAGGGAACTGATTGGACTTTCCAAGACCCATATCTATAAGGAAGTAATTGTGGCTTGTGTAAAATGCTGTCCATAAATGCCAACCATAGACTAAAGTTTACCTCCCAAGCTAAGAAGAAGTCTCTTCTTTAATAATTCATCTATGACTACATATTTTTGTACTTCAATGAGCAGCAAGAAGAGGTTTAGACTTGAGAAATCTATCTCTGCAATACATCTCATCCCCGCCATACACAGAAGGACAGAAATCACATGTGTTGTCACCCATATCTTTACCCCCTGGTGTTCATTCTAATTTAAATGGCAATTACTGTACACAAAATCAGTATGTAATTACATCATCTTCTTAAACAACCAGTCTGACTACCATTATGTGCATTTTAGCAAAACAGACTTTCCCTTCTTAGTGGATACACTTTTGAACAATGTGCGATATTCTTACGGTGACAAAAATCTCTGCATCTGTTGCACCATAACTATACTATGTTCTTTTGAATTGCACAGTAGGTGAGCACTATTTCAAGGCTAGGCATTTTCAGTTCACATGCAGAACAAATCTGTTGCTTCTTCACCAACTCATCCTCTAATGAGCACCACTTCCTCACCATCAAAAAAAACAAATAACTTCCAGTGCAGCACATAGTAGCCTGCTTCTAAGGCTCTCTCATCTTCAAACTTCTCCAACCTAACTCATTCCAAATACTAGCTGCCAAACTGTATACTAAAAACACACACTAGATCCTCAGATTCTTCCCCACCCCCCCAATCCAAATGGCACAAAACAGGCTACAGTACGCAGACCACTTTCTCCATCCTTCCTCCTAAAATACGAGAATCCCTCTCTGACCTTAAGGAACTATAATCCCCATTTCCCACATCAGAGCTGAATTTAAAATGTTCCTCCACATCAAAACAAACTGTAGTTGTCCCACAGCAGGCCATATCACATAAGGACCTCTCAACCTCTAGCCTTATTCTCTTTAGCTGCCAAAACCTCCTAACTCCCCCACCATCCACTGCCCTAACACTCACTATCCCACAGCATTTCCATCATGATGTAAACCTGAAACATCATCATGTGAATAGTAAAATTTGCATTTCTCTTAATACTTGCTATATCTATTAATTGCTAGTGTTCAGTTTTTGTTATATATTGTTACTTTCTGTTCTGCTTTTGATGTGTACAGTTCACTGCCTCTCTCTCTCTTTCTTCTTCTTCATCTTTGTGAATGATGTCACCTGGGCAGTACCTGCACATAGTCAGTTGTGATCAATGTATCACCCCAGGAATTAAATATAAAATAAAATAAAATGCAATTGATTTTTCTGTGACATCATCAGCTGTGAATGAAATGAATGCTTTACTTTTTGTCATGGTGCTTTTTGCTTAGTACAGCATTGTACTCAGTATTCTCTTATTAATATAAAAAATTGGAAATACATCATAAATCAATAGTTTGTTCATTCCAGAGTGTATTAATCTAGCTCTGAAGTTCAGACATTTACTTGTACATGCTCTTGAAATATCCACATACAAGACAATATACCTCAGGTTTCCACAGCAAGAGACATTTCAATTTCTAAACAAGGTAGGGGGTCAGTAACCAAAACCCTAAAACCAATCAAAACTAATGCAAAACAGGTACAAAAAAAATGAGACCTCCTTTGAAACAAAAAACACTGCTTAACTAGATACCAAGCATTTTCGACTTAACATAGGTTAAAAAGACTTCATCAGAGTAAACATATGAAACTAAACCACACAAAATTTAAAAAGGTATGCAGCCAAAAGAAGCTGTCACATAAGAATGTGCTCATTGTATTCAACAGTATCAAGAAAACCCATCAGAAGCTTGGCGTATTGTACAGAAACAAAAGGCTCCTCACATCCAGCTCTTGGATCTCTCATGTACATGCATACCTTCTTCCCAATCTCTTCTACAGCTCCCAAATTCTAACCAACCTTCAGACCTCACTACTTTTCAAACTGGAAACCACCTACAACAAAGTTGCTAAATTTGCTGCCAGTCTCCCTTCTAGCTCTCACCACTGTTTTCTCTCCAAACACTCAGTTGGCTACAGTTCCCAAACCATCTCTTACTTACTCAACTACTCATTATCCATTCCATTCTGAACAAGCCCTCCTCCTGTCCTAGTATCTCCTCACTTGTCTCTCTCTACAAGCCCCCTCGTTCTCTCCGAAGCTCTGACCAATACCTCTTAGAGATTCACAAGCCTAAAAAATCTGCGGGACAGAATCTTTACAGCTACTGGCCTTCTCTTTCTTGGAATAAGCTTCCCCTGACCATAAGAAATATTACCCACACTCTTGAATTTAAGAAAACTCTCAAACTTTACCTCAATAGCACTTAGTCCTGCTACTGCAATCATCCTATTTGAATTCTTCCTACTCTCCTTCACTAACCACCCTATCTTCTCCCTTTCCCAACTATTCTCTTCCCTTTCACAACTACTAACAGTAACTACAAGTTACATTCCATTACACAGAATCCAACCCTCAACAACCCTAGGTCTCTCTATGTCTAGTGCAATTTATCCTAACTCTAATCATGCTTAAATCTGCTTATAATTGACTATGTCTACATTTCTTATGATATCAGCACCTCATCCTCAGAACTTTCTGTGCATAATTACAGTTGATCTTTACTTTACTGTTATGCAAAGTTGCTGAATATTATAGTTCCACACTGCACAATATATTCCTCTGAACTCACTGTTCATTTTAATGCTTGACTCCTTATAAACTTGCTAGTTTGTTTTATTGTATATTAAATGCTGTACTTATCTTATTGTATAAGACTGTTTGCTTACTTTTACTGTTGGAGCTATTTTCTTATATAAGACTTTGCTTATTTTTACTTTAGAGCTTTTCTTCCAGATCCTCTGAAAAAAGGGCTTCTGCTCAGTTGGACTAACTCAGTCAGCAAATGTCAAATAAATAAATAAATAACAAATATATTAACTAGTCATGCATATTCAACAGTTGACTCAACATCATTATTTAAATGTGCATTGTATGTATGTACAATTATTAAAAAAAACAATTCCTATAAACTTTCTTCTGATAAATAACCCACCAAAATAGAAAATGTAGTAAAATAAACTAACTCGGAATTATAAAAATTGTACATAAATGAATAACTGTATGTTTGTTAAAACATTTAAACACAAGCTGCTTTATATTTTAACACACTGCTCAGAGAGGGCACATCATTTAAACCTGGTGCTTTCGCTATGGTGTGCAGGGTCCTGGATTCGAGCCTTGCAGAGGCTGTTTATTTAATTATAGAATACAACGCCCCATTTGGTATGTACATCTCAAGACACCTGCAACAATTGGAATGGCCACAGAAATACCTCACTAAAAGAATCACAGGCCTAAAGCAGATGCCCTATGCTGACCACCTTAAAAACTCCAGCTATACTGTGTCGCATATCGTCTATTCAGAGGTGATCTCTGCTTAACATACAAGGCCATGTCAAACCCAAAGCTGTTGAACATGCTACACTTAAAGAAATCCCAATCCCTCAGAGCCACACACTCCAGGGATCTAAACCTTGTCATTACAATAAACAAAACATGCTGGAGGGATAAGTTCCTGACCCAGAGACTCCCCAGACTCTGGAATAGACTGCCCATACATGTCAAGCAGAGTGCCTCTTTGGCCCTCTTCAAAAGGAACCTTTACGATTGGATGAGAGAAAGGAAATTCATCCCGGGGATCACATCAGTTGCCCTGCTAGACAGGGGTCCAGGAAGTAAATAGTGTGGGAAGAACTAGCCAGGGAATTGTTATGGCTAGGCTTGTGTATGCCCTAGGGCAGATAGCCTAGTACCAACCTATGACTCTATGAAACATGCCATTGTGCCTGATTTGCCAATTGAATTTCTTTAATTCTAACAATGCTTCTGCATCCCCACACAAAGGTGTAATCAGGACCCTGTCAATAACAAAGAAGAAGAACGTCTTAAAATTTGGACAATGAATAGTGTGTTTATAAAGGGGATAGGCATTCTTCATTTTCTTAATATTGTAATAGTGTTCTCTAATTTTGTCCTTTAACTTCCTGTTCATTTTCCCCACATAAAATGCATTACAAGATCCCCAGCTAGCCATGTAAACCACATAATTGCTATTACAATTGCACTTCCCTGGACTAGGTAGTGCCCTCCCATAATTGTGCACAACAATATATGGGCTCTCATGAATGTACCTACACATCCTACAACATCTACATTTTTGCATTTTACTATGGGTTAACACTATCTTGGCTGACTTTGCTTCCAAAACATTTTAATGTTCTTACCCTTGGAATAAACTACTACTGGGGCTGCCCCAATGTGTTTTTTGTATTCATTGGTGAAAACCATATCCCAAATCCATTTAACACCATATAGCAGAGTGTTAATACTAAAAGGTACAATAATCATTGGGGTAGTGGCATCAAATGTCCTGTGCTAATGATAATCAGTGGGGCTGATGTTCCTATTTATGTCCTCCCCAGTGTCAAAAAACCTTTCTCAGAAATGGGGGCAAGCTGATCATGATGGTGACCTACCACTTCCATCCTAATTTTGCTGAGAAGCTGCATAGGATACACCCTATCCAATAAAAGACAAATAAGATGGCGCAACTCATCATTGAACTTGGTGTCGTCTGAAATTAGACAAGATAGTCCCTTTACCACGGATTTTTTTTGATAACCAGGATGGCAGCTGTCATAGTGAAGCTAAGTATTCGTAAATGATCTGGTATTGTCCAACCCATTCTATTAACCTGAGCGACTTGGTTCTGACACTCAGAACTGACCAGCTACCTTCTCAGAACTTGAGATTCCAAACTTGAGCCCCCTCCTACCTACCCATAATTCCCTGCTCCCCCATGTTACCTTGGATCTTGTTTGCCATGCTTGGTGTTCAGCTTCTCCTCACAGCATTTTTTGGTAAGTTTTTTCTCTATTTTTGTCTCTTTTCTACCCTTCCTTCCTCTCTCTTTCTGTCTAGTTTTTCAGGGCTCTGTCTATGAGGCTTTCCCTTTTCTCTTTCCGTATGGCTGATCAAAAGCCTTTAGGGTTCAAGAAATGCATTTCCTGTGGGCGGAAGATCCCTTTATCTTATGCCCACTGGGAGTGCATCTACTGTTTAGGGCCTCTCCACTTGGAAGCCCCTTATGATATCTGCAGGGCTTTTCAGCCCTGGGCACTGGCTGATAGGAGATGCAAGCTCATTTTAAAGGGATTGCTTCCTCCTTCTGCTACCTCAGGGGTTCCTCCTTCTTCATGGACTCAACCCCTTACTAAGAAGTACAAGGAGGGCCAGGAGACCATCACCCATGTGGTCCTCCTCAGAACCTCCCCGTAAAAAATCTAAGTCTTCTGAACTGACCCGGTCAGCTTCGAGTTCACTTACCTCCTCTCCTCTGCCTCATTCCTCCTCCATGACTATGGAGCCCAGTGTTTTTTCCCCAGTGTCAGCTCCAGCTGGGCTGGAGCCAGGGCCTTCTGTGCTGGGTCTTCTGGGATGATCTCTGAACCGTTCCCCTAGGAGATTTCCACACCCCCCCATCCCTGGCTTCATCTAGGTCTTTCTGAAGGCTGTCTTCTAGGGATGTGTGTAAGCTCATGAGGCAGTTCCTTTAGACACAGATCCAGATGGGGCTTGTGTCCACTCGGGCCACTTCTGGATGCATGAGCCTCTCCTCATTCCAGCCAGTAGCTCTTCTCTGATCTATCCTTCAGTTTCAGAGTTGTCATTTCTATTGGGTCCCTGTGCCTGAGTGTCAGAGCCAAAAGAAATTTCTTCTTCACCTCCGGCATTCTCCCCAACTTGCTCGGCTCTGGCTGCTTCAATTCCGAGTATGTCTCAGAGCCAGAGCATTGAGATTGGTTCTGGGGGGGGGGTGTTGACTTCAACTCTGAAGTTCTCTGAGACATATCTTTCCCACAGGGCCTTGGCCTTTGATTTACAACTCCGCTCTGACTCCCCCCGTCAGAGCGGGAGGCCCATCTGTTCTGGGAGCTGGTGGCTTAGGCCCCGGTAAGACAGCCCCAAGTTTTTCGGAGCCCTTCCACATTCCAGGTGGTAGAGAGACCCTTGGCACTACCATTATGGAGCTTCCCCTGTCCCACTCTGGAACTGTATCAAAGATCTATGAGCTACCACATGGACAGCTGGTCCCAGAAAGACTTCAGCCTGCTCCTTCAGTGGATCCCCAAATTTCTTCCGATTCCTCCCCAGAGAACTCACCTGAGGAGGTCCCTTGGAAGAGACCATGTAAAAGGAGGCATGTTGATTCCCCCACAGAATCTATCACCACCTTTGGTGACATCTTTGAAATCCTTCACTAGAATGGAGGATGGTCCTCCTAAACCCCTTCTCTGGAGGAGTTGGTGTTGCTGGAAGCTTTCAGGTCTGGCCCATCTGCCATCTGGGTGTCCCCCTAGCCAACCTGCTGATCCAGCTGGTGTCGCTGAGGGCTTGGAAGGAGCCAGATACAGTAGAACTCATTCCCACGCATGCTGATAAAATTGTGAATGCCCCAGCTGACAGACCTTTTTGGTCCAAGGGAATCCTGGTAGATGCAATGCCTTGGTTTTGGAGGCTGCCACCAAGAAAATGCTTGCTCAGATGATCTCTTCTCTCCACCCTTGAATACAGAATCCTGGGTTCTGGTCAGATTTGGTAAGAGGGTCTATGTCTCATCTACCTTTGCTCTTCAGGCATTGAACTACATCTGTCATTTTACTTGGGTACAAAGGGACTTAGTTAAGGAACTTTCTAGCTTAGTCCTTGGGTCTGTACCTCCCGAGGAACAGGGCTCTGTTTCCTCCAGGTTGGCCACCCAACATTCTCTGGTTAATGCGTCCATGAGGCTTATCTCTCATGCAAAGGATGGTACCTCAAGGGTGGCTGGTTCAGGCACTGCCATTAGGGGTTATGCCTGGAGAAAGCTGTGTGATTTTGTGGAGCATTTCAAACAGTCCTTCATTAATGTCCTCTTTGATGGCTCAACCTTGTTTGGGACTACATTCATAGATAACTAGACCCAGAGAGAGAAAGATGGTAAGACCCTATCTACCATCAGGATCCATTTTTCTACTTCACAATGGACCATCTGATGTTGTAAATCTTTATTCATTCCTTACTGATAGGACTTCAGTTCCATAATCGGAACCAACATAGCTGTTACCAAGCTTGCGCAAGCCAAAAACTCTCAGCTAAGACCTACCCATAATGCCCCTCTCATAGTCTTTTCAAATCTCGTTTGCCACGTTCATTGTCAGACATGCCATGCCTTCTCTCTCAATGCTAATTGTAGAGTTTTTGTGTAAATTCCTATCAATACCTTACCTTTTAATCATTTCTTTTGCTAATTTTCATCTTTCGTCTATAGACTCCTCTTCTTGTTCCATCCCCTACCCTCTACCTTTGGTAGTTCCTTTTATACCATTGTTGGTACTGTCCCTCTCTCCTACCTTAGGTAGACCCTCTTTCCTACCACTTGTGGCATTTCTAAATACCATTGTCGGTACTTTTCTCTTCTTTCTATATGGATATGAAAAAAATCTATTCTCTTTAACTCTGCTGTTGTTTTTTGGCTTGTCACTTGGACTAGTGTGGTGTATGTCATTATGTATGAAAAAGCCAAATTGGGGTTTAAGCAGAGCGATAAGTGTGGGCATAAGATGCCCAACTCAAATGGTCACGCTCGGTGCATCCATTGTTTGGGTGTTGACCACATAAATGCTTCCTGTGATATCTGCTCCAGCTTTAGCAATCGCACTTTGGCTGAGCATAAAGACAAGTTGATATTAAGGGGTCTGATGAAAACTTCATTTTCAGAGGCTCTCTCTGGGATGGAGGTCTCACTGCCTCTTAAGACTAAAAACACAAAGAGAAATGGAGTCACTCAGTTCCTACATCACCGTCCATTTCGGAACTGAGTCGACACTGAGCTTTTCTGGCACCTTTGGCACAGACAACCTCGGCACCAGGCTCTATGTCTTCTCCCTTGGTGCCGCCTATAATTTTGATTTCTACTACGGTACCAGCTTTGGCACCATTCTCCTCGGTGCCGTCCTTGGTCTTGACACTGGATTTGACTACCATACCTGCATCGACACCATTCCCGGCCATGGTGCCGATAGCTTATATGGCTCCACAGACAATTTGTGCTTTTGGTTCCAAAGGTTGAACACCTTCCCAGAACCAGATATTCTCCAACTTATGACCTTTTTTCACGGCACCAATTTAGGCCCTTTCTTGAAAGACCTGACTCTCCTTTAGCAACCTCCTACAGATCCACCAGGAGCCTTTAAGAACAAGATATAGTGAGGGTTCTGGACCATCTTCTGGCAGCTAGAGGATTGCCCATCCCTGCTAGGGTCTTGTGTCCCCTTTGGAATGGAAGCTTTGATGGCATACTCACCAGTATATCCTCCTCCGGCCTCTTCCCAGGCCCCGGAGACTTTGGTACCAATGACCACCCTGGTGCATACTGTCTTGGCTCCGACTGCAGAGATTCTCCTGTCGGCACTGATTACTCTTGGCACAGCAGCTCCATTGGAACCGGTGCACTCTCGGAGCAGTGATTGGGCTGTCGGCACCATGGTTCCTAGTTCAGTGTCTATTTTTTTTGCTGGCACCATCTATGGCCACGGCTCCACCGACAGCTACCAGTCTTCTTGGAGCTCCTCACCTGGAGGCGGGCTCCTCAGGGTGCGGTGTGACCCAGGTTCCGAGGTTGTCCTTTTCAGTTCCAGGCTCCCATCCCTCCTCGGACGGGCCTGCTTTCCAGGTGATGGAGAGGGTCCTTGCTTCAACAGGCTTACAGTCAGCATGGGTTTATATCAGAACATCGAAGTTTTAAAACTTTGAATGTTCTAATATCAACCCATTTTGAGTGAACCCTGAAAATAGCGAAGCTGCAGAACACCGAATTTTTTCCTAGGGAAAGAATTTGGTTGGCAGGTTCTGTGGCTTCGCTATTTTCAGCATTGTTGTGGAAATTTATGGGTCAGGTTCAGGTAAGTGTGCGATTGTGTGGTTGTTAGGATTATGGTGTGGGTTAGGTTAGTTAGGGTTAGGGCACTGGTTAGCTGAGTTAGGGTTAGGGTGCGGGTTAGGTGAATTAGGGTTAGGGGTGGGTTAAGTGAGTTAGGGTTAGGGGGAGGGTTAGGTGAGTGTGCGATAGTGACGGACCTTAGGGTTAGGGTTTGGTTTAAGGTAAGTGGATAGATAGTAGTGTATCTATAGTTTAGTGTAGGGTTAGTTGTAGGATTATAAGTGTATGTGTGTGTATTGATGTTTTTTAGGTGTGCTTGTGTTGTGTGTATGTGTTTCGAAATAGCAAATTTTTTCCTTGGGAAAAAATTCTCTGTTCTGAATGTTCAATATTATGTGGTTTAGATATTTTAGGTTCGATGAAATAGCGTTCACTATTTTCATCTTTCGGTAATGTGATATAAACGTGTCAGCACCAATGGCATCAACACCAAAACCCCCCTCTAGCATGCAGCTGTCCCAAACCCCTACTCTAGGATCCCGAGCATGGGAGCCACAAGACCTTCCCTTGAAGGGAACCCCTTTACTGTAGTCCTCCTCAGAAGATCCCACTGGGGAGCCACCCCAGAAGAAACAGTGCAAGAGGAAACATCTTGATTCCCCTGAGGAATCTAATACTGAGGACACAGATTGCAATGAGGGAGAAGGGTCCCCACGGTCTCCCCCGGAAGATGTCTCATTTGGAGACATTCTCGAGATCCTCAAGCAGAGGGGAGACTGGAAGTCCTCTAACCCTTCTTCGGAGGAATCAGTGTTATTGCAGGCCTCCCATGCTCAGCCATCTACTTCCTGGGTGACCCCACCTGCAGATGAACTTGTGAAACTGATCATACAGTGTGCCTGGTAGGCCCTGGACAATGTAGAACCTGTCCCCCAGAGGCCAGACAAAATTTTATCCACCCTCGAAGACCAGCCCATTTGGTCTAAGCAATTGGTAGTTGATTCCATGGTTGTGGCAGCGGCCACCAAGAGGGAAATGGCAGAAGATAGTTCCCCTGTTCATCCCCCGAACAGGGAGTCTTGGGGTATGGACAGACTGGGGAAGCAGACCTATGCTTCAGAGACCTTTGCCATTCGATTGCTGAACTATCTGGCAAACATCACTCACTTCCAAAGAGACCTAACTTCTGAAATGTCTACTTCTTTGGAGGGGGTACTGCCTGATGATGTGTGTGACACTTTCACCTCACAGTTGGCTACCCTGGAATCTATCTCAAACTCCTCAATGTGCTTGATATCTCACACCACCAAGGGGGCAGCTTGAGCAGCCACATCAGGCATTGTCATGAGACAGCATGCTTGGATACATTTGTGTGATTTTGCAGACCACTTTAAATCTTCCTTCGTCAACGCGTCTGTTGATGAATCTTGCCTTTTTGGTCCCAAAGTAAGAGACACACTATCATGAAGTGAGAAAGATGGAAAGACCTTGTCTGCTGTGGGCATACACCCCCCCCCTAGAGATCCTATTCCAGGAACCAGAGGGGAGGAAAAATGTGGTTCAAGAAGTCCCAAGGATGTTTTCGTGACATTTGTGGTGAGCAATCCCCCAGGGGCAGAGGGGGCAACTCATCCAGAAAGCGTCCTTTTCTGAGTAACCAGGGTGCTAGAGATTCCTTCTCCAGCCAACCCTACCAGTGCTCCTGAGCAGCGGCCCGATTGCTTTTCTCTGAAAGCAGTTGGAGGTCGATTTTCCCTGCACCTACAAGCCTGGCAACTTATCACTACTGATGCATGGTTGCAGAGAATAATATCCAGAGGCTAACATATCCCATTCGATCTTACTCCCATCAAATGAATCCTTGATGTTCCACCCAGTCAGAGGGAGGTAGCAGCCTTAGAAATCAAAAAGCTGCTAAGCGAAAGAGTCATCCAGTCAGTCCCATCAGACCAGAGAGGATCTGGTTTCTACTCAAGGTTCTTTTTAGTGCCAGAAAAGACAGGGGACTGGAGGCCAATCCTGGATCTCAGCTTACTGAATAAATTCATAAAACCTCAAAAATTCTGGATGGTCACGGTACAGTGCATCCTCCCCTTTCTAGGGAAGAACAATTGGATGTGATCTATAGATCTCCAGGATGCATATTGCCACATAAAGATGGACAAGCGCTCCCAGAGATTTCTCCACTTCTGGCTGGAAGCCAGTCACTACCAGTTCAGGGTACTGACATTCGGTCTCTCGACAGCCCCCAGAGTGTTCACCAAATGTATGGCAGTTGTAGTAGCTCATCTTTGACTACAAGGATTCCAGGTGTTTCCGTATCCAGATGATTGGCTCCTTACTGCCACGACCAGGAATCTTCTCATCCACAGCCTCTCTTACACTCAAGGCCTTGCTCTTCACTTAGGGATTATGATCAACAAGGAAACATCTCAAATGTCCTCAACAAAAACACTGGAATTTATTGGAGCGATCTTCGACACAACATCCTGTCAAGCCTCCCTTCCTCCTCACAGGCACTCAAAAATAAATAGCCATATTCAAGTCCTCCTCCAACAGACTTTTTTACCAGCATGCCTTGTATTACAACTAAAGAGTTCTATGGTAGCAACCATTACCTTACTTCCACTGGTGAAGTTGCACATGAGAATAGTACAGTGGCTCCTTTCTGCACAATGGTCGATCTTAACCCATCCTCTTGACCACTTGATATGCCTTACAAATCTTTGCAAGAAAGAAATGCTTTGGTGGATGAAGTCAGAATCAAATCTTTGGCGTCGACTGTTCAGCCTTCCACAGCCTAGGGCCACGGTGACCACGGATGCTTCCCTGCTAGGGTGGGGATGGTGCATTTCCAGGGAAAGGCAGTCCAAGGCACCTGGTCCTCCATGGAGGCCAATTTGCACATAAATGTCTTGGAATTGAGGGCAGTTCTCTTAGTGTTGCAAGCATTCCATAAATCCCTCCCTTCCAGGACCATTGCAATTCAATCGGACAACATGTCAGTTTTCTGGTTTATCAGCAAACAAGGCAGAGCCAGGTCTTACCCCCCTGTGCCAGGAAGCCATGAGAATTTGGCACTGGGCGATAGCTTCCAACTGCTTTCTTATAGCAATGCACATTCCCAGGAGTTCCAACCTTATTATGGACAATCTGAGCAGGAACATCCTGATGCCTCATGAGTGGTCCCTCAGTCCTATAATAGCAGATCAGATCTTCCGCCATTGGGGCAGGCCTTGCTGCGACCTGTTTGCTTCCCCTCTAAACAACAAATGCATAAGCTACTTTGCCCTGATCCCCCCTCAGGGGGAGTCACTGAGGGATGCTCTGACACATGATTGGCCCCTGGGTCTGCTGTATGTCCTTCCCCCATTCCCCTCATCCCAAAATTCCTCCAGAAAGCTCAAAGGTTGAGAAGCAAAGTGATCTTCATTGCCCCTTATTGGCCCCGTCAAGTCTTGTTCCCTTTCCTATGGCCTCATCTTATTCACAGCCCGTGGATCCTACCTCACCCTCAGGGACTGATTCACCCCAGTCTCCACAGCCTCAAGCTCATATCTTGGTTTCTCCACTTCTGATGATTGCCAGGCTTCCTGATATTTCATCTCCTGTCCATGAGATTCTTCTGGCTTCACACAAACCTTCCCCAAGAAAAATTTATTCTAGTAAGTGGGCTAGGTTCTCTACATGGGCCAAAGATCATGACATAGACCCTTTCTCTATGCCTATTCAGAAGATCCTACAATACCTCACTACCCTTCTACATGCAGGAGCTTCAGCATCGACAATTGCTGTACATTTAGTAGCTATCACAAATTTTCACAATGGATTTGATAATTCTTCTTTTATGTCACACCATCTGTGCAAAACCTTCTTGAAAGGAGTATTACATTTTGAACCTCCTTTCAAGCCACCCATAGAGCCTTGGGACTTGACTTTGGTGCTTCAGTCATTAACAAGCCTTCCTTTCAAACCTTCTAATTCATGTGATATAAAATTTTTGTCTTGGAAGACTCTTCTTCTAGTAGCCCTTACCTCAGCAAGAAGAGTATCTGAGTTGCAGGCCTTGAGTGTCAAGAGACTTTAATTGATTTTCCCCAGGAAAAGAGTGTCCGTATGTACTGACCCATCCTTCTTGCCCAAGGTCATTTCTGGGTTTTCAATTAACCAATCTGTTGACCTGCCAGTTTTCAAATTCAAATAAAGGGGAATACCTTTTGTATACCCTTAATGTTCATAGGCAAATTTGTTTTTACTTGGACAGAACTAAATCTTTCAGAAAAATGGATCAATTGTTTGTGGCCTTTGTGGGACCCAGACTGGGTAAACTTGTCTCCAAAGTGACTGTATCTTCCTGGCTTAGAAACGTCATTACCTTTATCTACCATCACAATAAACTGTCTTTACCTTCCAGAGTAAAGGCTCATTCGACTAGATCAATGGCTACTTCTTTGGCTTTTCATTCCAGAGCCTCTATGGATAATAGGTTCATAGGTTCATAGGTTCATACTAGGCTATCTGCCCGAGGGCATTTACAAGCCTAGCCCATCGTTTTGTGGCTTACGCCACCCCTTTAGTATGGGGAACTATACCCATTATTTTGCTGTGCCTCTGTCGAGCAGTGACACTGAGGTAATCCCTGGGGTATATCTGCGATCTCCCATCCATTGGTCAAGATTTCTCTTGAACAAGGCCAGCGAGGTGCTCTGCCTCACATGTACCGGGATTTTGTTCCACAGCATAGGGAGTCTTTGGGTGATGAATCTATCCCTCCAGCACGTCCTATTAATATCTGCGCAGCTGCCACTTGGGCAAGACCTCATACCTTTATCACTCATTACAAATTGGATTTGGTCTCCAGGGGACGAGCATCATTTGGTTCTATGGTGCTCAGAAATATCCTTCCTTAGGGCCACCCAGGACTCAAGTAGCTGGGGACCCGGTTCTATCTGTAAGGAATGAATAAAGATTTACAAATTCAGATAAAGAAGTTATGTCTTACCATAATGTTCCATCTGTGTTGCAGATCTTTATTCATTCATTACTTCCCTCCCTCCTTCCCCCTGCCTGGACTCCTGGTGGACTTTAGGAATTCCTAGTTAAGGTATTTGCTCAGACAGAGCCTCCTACTGTCTCTTTTACTACTTCTATAATATAAGGTCGGGCAAACTTGATCTGAAGAGACTATGAGAGGGGCTGAGAGTGTTTGGCTAGTGTGAGCTTGGTAATGGCTGTGTTGGTTCCAAGGATGGAACCAAAGTCCTATCAGTAATAAATGAATAAACATCTACAACACAGATGGAATGTTATGGTAAGATGTAACTTCTTTTTCTCTAGGAACCAGGGTGGCAGTAAGAAAATGTGGTTTTGGAAATCACAAGGTCCTTTCCAGGACACTCAGGGAGACTTTTCCCCTAGAGGCAGAGGGGGATATAGTCAGAATGGTAGATGGCTTGCATGGGGCTGAGGGGGTCTGCAAAATCAAGCATTGTGGGAAAGTACCACAGATGAGTCTTCCAGCAGTCTTGAAGGATTGCCCAACTGCTCTCCTCTGGATACATTCGGGAGATGTTTTTCCTTACACCCAGAAGCCTGGGAGGCCATCACACATGACAAATGGGTGTTAAGGATCATATCCAGAGGATAATCCATTCCCTTTTCTGACATTCCCAAACAAAAATGTCACCTCCCTGATGTTTCACCCAGTCAAAGGGAGGACACTGCCCAGGAAATAAGAATGTTCCTACAAAAAAGAATCAGCCAAGAGATCCCCCCAATCAGATTGGATTGGGCATTTACTCCAGATTAATTTTAGTACCCAAAAAGACAGGGGATCTGTGGCCAATACTGGAGCTCTCATACCTGAACAAGTCAGTGGAACACACCAAGTTCAGGATGGTCATGATTCAATCCATCTTACCCCTCCTAAAGATAGGTGATTGGATGTGCTCTATAGACCTCAAAGATAACCATATCAGGATGGACAGATGCTCCAGGTCCTTCCCACATTTCAGTCTGGGGATCACTCACTACCAGTTTCAGGGTCTTCCCTTTGGCCTCACCACAGCCCCCAGGGTGTTCACCAAATGTCTAGCAGTGGTTGCAGCTCATAGCAGGCTGCAAGGGTATCAGGTTTTCCATATCTGGATGCCTGGCTACTCACCACCCAAACCAGGCATCTTCTCCTTCAAGCCCAGGATTATTTCCTTGCTCTAGCTTCCAACTTTTGCATAACTGTAAATTGACAAAAGTCTCACCTGCATCTGGTTCAGACTATAGACTTTATAGGGGCACATCTGGACACTACAGTGGCTCAGGTTTATCTCACATCAGACAGGGTACTAAACTTGAGGTTGCATGTCAACCAGGGCTTAACTGCTCCAACTCCTATGGCCTCTCTGATTCTGAGGGCATTGGGCTCCATGGCAGCAAGTATAACCCTTCTTCTAATGGCACGCTTTCATATGTGTTTTTTGCAGTGGAACCTGGTAGTACAGTGGGCTCTTCTTAGAAATCCCTTGAATTTTCCCATAAAACTTTCCCGTGTGTGCAGGGATCTCCTTTGGTGAATTCAGTCACTGGAGGTGACTCTAGAATGACCATTTGTTCTCGGTCCCCGACTGCCACATTGACCATGGATTCCTCCCAGTTTGAGTGGGGGACATTGTCTTGGCTGGATGGTCCAAGGGACGTGGATGCCCCAAGAGACCAAGTTGCATATCAGTGTCCTTGAGCTGACAGCGGTTCTTCTAGCATTGCAGAAACTAGATAGCTTTCTTCCTTGGGGGGACTATTGCAATCCAAACAGACAATATGTCAGTGGCTTGGAAGCTGCCAAGCTACCCTTAGTTTTACCATATTAAGCTATTCCCATTTTTTATGGTCCATGTCCCCCTGTAATAACAGATCCAGTAAGTAGAAATCTAGCTTAGCATATGTTACATTTATTTCATTTAAGGAGACCTACGACAAATATATCTGTTTTATTTATTTATTATTTATTCCAGTTTGGTGACCGGGGAGGTCCACTGAGCTTGAGAGCCCATTTTCAGTGGAGGCCCGGGGAGAAAAGCTCCCCATAGCAAGTTACATAATAGTTTTACATTGTTAAGTTGTGAAAAATTGCAGGTTACATAAACCTATAGAAATTCTTCACATTGTTAAGTTACATATCATATTGAAATAGCACACGAAAGAAATTCTTTTACATTGCAAAAAGAAGTTGCATAAACATATAGAAATATTTTACATTGCTAAGTTGTGTATCAAATTGAGATATCACACGAAAGATTCTTTTACATAGCATTCAGTATGGAGTTGTAAACAAGTTTTATACCAGGAAGGGAAGTGGATAGAGGAGGAGTCTAATACTTGGTAGCTAAAAAGATTAAGTAGTTATGAAAGGACTGAAATTAGAGTCAAAGAGTGATATGCTGGGAGGAGATAGCTTATGAGTTGTAGTTGGAGTATAAGTCAGTAGTTTGAAGGTAATGAGTTTAGCCAGGAGAGAAGGAAGGGGGGAGTTTGGGAGGTATGGAGTGTGGAGTGCAGTTACATTTTCTGTGAAGAAGCAGGTAGGAGTGAAGTAGACTTTTGAAGGTACTTAGGTTGTCACAAGTTCTCATGGTGGAGGGCAGGGCGTTCCATTTTTTAGCTAGGATGAAGGATAGTAGAAGCTGACCAGCAGGATGCTTAGGTTTGTGGATGGTAATGAGGTTTTGGTGAGTGGATCTAGGGGGTCTTGGGGGGCTGTAAGGTTGGAGGATATTGGATAAAGCAGGGCAGCTGTTGGGTTGAAAAAGTAATTTGTGAGCTAAGACAATTTGGAGGAAGTCTAGTTGATTGGGGAGTTCAAGCCAGTTTATGGTTAGTAGGGAGGAACAGTGGTGGGAGGAGGCTTTAGCATTTGTGGCAAACCTGGAGATTTTGTTGCAGCAAACTTCTAGCTTGGAGGTAAGGGTGTAATATAGATTAGTAAGCAGAGGAGTGCCATAAAGAAGAGATGGGAGAAGATAAGTTGTGGCCAGGGTCAGTCTAGTAGAGGGAGAGAGGAAGTGATTATTTCTGTAGAGAAGGCCAAGTTTTATGTGGGTTTTCTTGATGTTGAGTTGGATATGGGTGTTAAATTTTAGGTGTTCATCAATGGTGACCCCCAACAGTTTGGCGGAGGGAACAATATCAATGACAGAGTTGTTGAGGCTGGTAATTTGAAATGAGTGTTTGTCAATGCGGGTAGATCTGGAGGGAGTGAAAAGGAGAATTTTAGTTTTATTAGCATTTAGTGAGATGTGGTTATGGTGCATCCATTTTTCAGTGGATGAGAAGGCAGATTGAGTTAGAGACTTGAGTTTAGTTTGGTTGGAGGCATGGCAGATGAGAGTGGAGTTATCTGCATATTGGACAATTTTGGTGTTAGGAATGACTTTGTGAAAATCATTAATAAAGATGTTAAATAGCAGAGGGCCAAGAATGGAACCTTGGGGAACTCCTGTGGGTGTTGGAAGGAAGGAGGAAGAGGATTGGCCTAATTTCACTGCTTGGGACCTGTCAGAAAGATAGCTGGAGAACCAGGAAAGAGTTTTTGTGGAGATGTTAATGTTAGATAGATGGTTAAGTAGATGGATATGAGAGATGGTATCAAAGGCTTTAGATAGATCTAATAGAACAGATGAAACTAAGTAACCAGATTCTCGGGCTGAATTGATAGAGTGTAGGAAGGAGAGGGGGGCTGTGTTGGTATTGTGTTCTGGGCCAAAACCGTGTTGGGTAGGAGATAGAAGTTGATGTTCTGTTAGAAATAGCATGAGTTGTATGTGAATGCATTTTTTGAGAAGTTTAGAGATGGGAGAGAGGATGGCTATGGGGCGGAAGTTAGAGAAGTTATAGTTTTTTCCCACCTTTGTGGAGAGGAAGGATAAAAGCAGAACACCATAGTTTTGTTACATATGATTCAAGAAGTGATCTGTTGATCAGGATGCTGATAGGGAGAGCAATACTGTCAGAGGCAATTTTTAAGAAGGAGGAGGGAATGTTGTCTGGAGCATTGGTGCAAGGTTTTAGTCTATAGAGAAATTTCTTTATGAGGTTGGTGGATATTGGTTTAAGTTCAAAGTTGGGGGGGGGGCATGGGGTGCAAGCTTGGGAGGAGGTGGGTAGGGGGATGTTATTTGGGAAGGTTTTGGTCAGCTCAGCAATAGAGGAGGTGAAGAAGGTATTGAATAGACTGGCAATTTCTTGGTCAGTTTTGCTAGTGATGGGACAAGGGTTTTTTTGTGGTACCTGGCTTGAGGAGGGTGTTTATAGAGTTCCAGAATTGTTTGGGGTTTTCTGTGTAGTTTATTTGTAGGTGATTGTAATAGGTTTTTTGTCCTTAATGACTAGTTTTTTGGCTAGGTTTCGTAGCTGTTTATATTTTAGTAACAGTTCAGGTTGTTTATGATGGTGGTAGCTTTTCCAACATTTGTCTCTTTGTTGCATAATTTTTTTGGTAGCTTTAGTGAGCCAGGGTACTGTTTTGGCTTTAACCCTTTTGGTCCATGTTGGAGCTAGGGAGTTTAAGATGGAAGGGAATGTAGAGTTGAAGAAATCTATGGTTTTGTCAAGAGTCAGTGTTTTTAGAGGGTTCCAGTTAATGAGCTTAAGGGAGGTAGTGAAGGTGGAGGGGTTAAAGTTGGTTAGGTTACGGGTATGTAGGAGCTGGTGGGAGTATGGGGAGGAGGAGGTGTCTCTGTGGGTGAATGCAGGGAGGTGGTCACCTAATGGGTCGGGAGTGACACCTGATGTAGTGGTTCTATTTGGGTGAGACACTAGTATCCAGTCTAGGATGGAGCTGGGGCAGTTGGTTTTGTTGGGTCTAGTGATGGTGTGAATAAGTTGAGTAAAGTTGAATAGGTTAATAGACAGGGAGGAATTGGGGTCTATGATTTTTTGCCAGTCAATATTTATGTCTCCCAGTATGTAAGTTTCTTGCTTTATATTTGTGGAGGTCCAGGAGAGGAGGTCTTCTAAGGTATTGGTGTTATTGCCGGGGGGAATATCGAGGGAGATGATGCAGATACTTTTGTGCTTATTTAATTTTAGCATGCCAATTACTAGTTCAGCATTATGAAAGGAAGGAATAGGATTTTGGAAAGGTGTGATAGACAGGTGATTAGAGTAAAGTAGAGTGACTCTACCACCTCTTTTATTTAGGCGGTCAGGTCGGATGCATTGAAATCCAGAGGGGAGGAATTTTGAGTCAGTTTAAAAGCAATGAAAACATTTTGGAAGAGTAATCAATATTGTTCATAATAACCATTTCCCCTCCCTTGTCTGGTTTCATAATACCATATTTCCCCAAAAATAAGGCCAGGTCTTATACTTTTTACCCCGCTGAAATACGCATTAGGGCTTATTATCAGGGGATGCCTTATTTACCCCCCTGTACAATAATCTACATTTATTATTTATTCATGTACAAAAATGGACATTTATTCATGTACACAAATCGACATTTATTCATGTACATAAATCGACATTTATTCATGTACACCAATTTACATTTATTTGGTACTTTTCCATTATTGGGCAACAGTTCTAGGTAACGCATTAACAGTTGTGTGAGAATTCTACATAAACATTGCAACAAACATTTAAACTTCAGAATATCTGCACCTTGGCTTTCACAGTGTCATGCTTAACAGAAAGTTCAGAAAAATCTCAATACATGTGTATTGGAGGAGGGGGGATAAAACAGGTGAATAACTGCCACTTTTTGACTGGCGATGCTTTCTTAATTCCTTACCCAAACCATAAGAGAAGAAATGATGGAAAGTCATAAAAATGAAGTCTGGGAACTAGTGGCCTTACTTTGTAATTACCCTTGATAATGAAACGTTACCTTAATACAATAAAGTCAAAAAACTGACAAGAGCTTGCTGGCAGCTGAAAGCAGAAGCAATCCATTCTGTTCCCCCAATAAAGGAAAAGTTATTCAAATACAGTCATGTCATCTTCTTCTGGAACATTGTCATAAGTCTCCAACCCCTGAATTCTGGCCTGAATTTCTTGCAACTCCATTTCCTGTAGAACCATTGGCCCCAGTCTGTCATGCCTAGCAATAGAGCTGTCCTTAAATGAGCACTGCTTGTTCATGTAGCCTGCTCATAGTGCATTGGCAACACAGCTGTCAGTGATTTTATCCCTTGAATTCTTCACCCAAGTCACGACCTCTTGCAGGCTAGGCTTCACAAAGTTTCTACCCTGATTTCTCTCCATTCTATTTTCAATGTAGTCATTGAGTTCCATGCGCAAATGGTCCTTGAATGGCTTGTTTATTGCAATATCGTGAGTCTGGAGATAGGCAGTCATTCCTATGGGAATCATTATTTGATCTATTCTTTTCTGTGCAAGGAGGTTCTTCATGTCTTTAGCGCGGTGAGTGCTGGCTGACTCCCAGACTAGCAGACCTCTTTTGCCACCTCATAAAACAAGTAGCAGCATTACATCAAACCACTTTCTTATATCTGCTTGTGTGCACCAAGCGTTTTCAGTTTAAAGAATGTAATTGCCTGAAACACGTTCAATTTTATCTTTCTTGCCCTTACTAATGATTAGAGGTGGGGTTTTCTTTCAATCTAGATGAATTGCCAAAATACAGGTAACAAGTGCACTTTCGTAACCAGTGGAGGGAATGTAGATTGACAAGGCACCCCTCTGATCAATTGTTGTTCGAGATCCTTGGCCCATAAACATTGCAGTTTCATCCATAGCAATCATGTTGGAGAGTTGGTATTTAGAAAAGTTGATGCCATCAGCAAAGGACTTGAATGCAAGTGCACATTTAATAACTTCAGTATCTTCCAGCTTGAACAGTGTTGTCGATCTTCTTAGAGACTGTTCATATCTCTGAAGGAAGCCATCCAGCTTCTGGGGATATTTCTAACTGTGGTGCCATTGCAAGGGCAAATGTTTGAATATCAGCCCTACGCACAACCAAAGCCTTTGCTCTCCTGTTAGCAATCCATTCACAGATGATGTCTTCCAGCTTAGGAAATAATGGCTGCCAACCTGATCCACACTTGCACTTCTTAGCATTTCCCTCGTCCACCTGTTGACTGAGGTTATCGTACTCTGCTCACCATTTTCAGACCATTCGGAGATCCAACTTCTTCTCTTTGCAGAAAGTCATCAGATTCTTTCTCCAGGAGTCCTCCACGATTCCTTTCTTGTACTCGATGGACTAGCTCTTTCTTTTTGCACCCATCTTGTCTGGGGGGATTAATTGAAGACTTACGAGACTGGAGTGGCAACAAAAATGGTGACAGTTAAGAAGACACAACCGCACCCGTTCGTTATCAAGTGCGCACATTTTACGTGCATTGTCTGTACTTTGCCCAATCAAAGTACACTTGCCAGTGTTTATGGGCCAAGGATTTCAAACGTCAAATGTGAGTGAGGATTAGCATTACATTAAGAATCGTAGAGGACTTCCGGGGAAAGAATCTTATGACTTTCTGCAATGAGAAGAAGTTGGGTGTCTGAATGGTCCAAAAATGGCGAGCAGAGTACAATAACCTCAGTCAACAGGTGTCAATAATATTATTATTTTATAATTCAAGACCTCCATCGTGTGTTGTTGACAATCTTAACTGGGGCTTATTTTTGGGGTAGGGCTTATATCATAACCGCCCTGGAAAACCATGCTAGGCCTTATTCTCTGGTTAGGTCTTATTTATGGAGAAATACGATATGTATACTTTTATTACTAGCAAGGATGTTTAATAATTCGCTTTCTTCTCTCGATAAATTATCTAAGGTCAACTTTGTTTTTTTGTTCCTTTTATATAGACTTTGAAACTGACCTTCACACGTCCTCTCAAATACTAAAATCAGAGGGTTGGGGGAGGTGGAATGAATGTACCCTTCCTCCACAAACATTCTGAATTTACATTAGCAGCTTTGTCAAGAAATAATAACTTAGGGTTCAGACATCTACTAAATAACTTAAATTGTGTGACAGCATTGAATATGTCAAGTTTAAAACTAGGAATAAAAGTGAAGCCTTTTTTAAAAATATGCATGACTATTTCTGAAAACTCAACATCAGATAAATTAAAAACCTTGAAAGGTTCTGAACAAGTTTGTTAATAGGCTTATTGCAACCACAAGTACATACACTTAAAGTTTGTATCTGACCCTGCCCCAAAAGTTTACAAATGTCTCTCCCATTTCGTGATTTGAATCAGGTCTTGTGCCTTGGTTAGGTTGGTGGTTGGCAAGTCCTTCGGAACGTCAAAATTGTGGTTGGTCTAAAAAAACATAATCAGAATCACCATTGTCTGTAGTGTAGTTCACCGAACTCATATTGTCCCTGAAAGACACCATTCTGTTTACTTGATCCTATTTCGGTAAGGGATAAGCTCTCCCCTGCTCATAGTCTATTTTATCCACTTCTGAGTGCACTTTATGCTATTTGTTTTTAGTAACATTAGAATTAACCTTGTTAAAAATATCAGTATACTTTTGTTTAATCTGTATAATCGGTAAATATCATAACATCCAACTACGTCACCAAGCTCTATATCCAATCTGACGTCTCTTGCTTTTAATTGCGTCTGTCCATGAGAATTTTGAGTCCCTACTCGGGAACACTACTAAACCATTGTACATAATCACTTTGTTTTA